>NC_090319.1:138202213-138268155 GCF_040869045.1 Eurosta solidaginis
TTGTCCCCGTAAAAGTGTTATTTTTTTGCATTTTTCAGAAGTAAATTATGGTAGTTTTAGTATTTTTTTCACATTAACCAGTAGGTGAATATCGATGGACCTTTACTGGATTTAATTAAAGAGATTTATCATTTGGGTATCTTTGGTGTTGGCTTCCATAAGTAATGCCGTGCTAAAATATTACGTCTATATGCGCATATTTAATTGGTTCCAAAAAAATTAAATGTTAAAGCAAACAATTTGTATTAACGTCATATCCAACTAAGTGTTTTAGACTGTTCAGCGCTACTGAAGACTTTCGAGGAATGTTTTTGCCTTTCCTACAACAAGAACACCAAAACTGTCGTATTACACCTTATTTATGTTACAACTTCGCTAAAACACTGGAATTCTGAATATAGTTACAAGAAATTTTAGCTCACTGTTGTTGCTTTGCCCTAAAAATTAGACCACTAAGATAAGAGGATCAATTGGCGCCGGTTGGCAGAGAGAAGAATTGACTGGCGAGCCTTGCTGGACGGTCATAACCGTTTAAACGGTTTAGCCCCAATTAAGTATGTAAGCTAAGAGGAATATATGAATCCGGTTCGATCGGATCAGCATCTTCTGGTTCTAGGCCTACTGCCGCGGAGCTAGTATATCCCTCGACATATTTTAGTAATTAGTAACTTGGTAACATCATAAATTCAACTGCCAGGAGTTTTTGGGGGATCTTCTCTCAAGTTTGTATAAACCTATGCCGTGTTTTAGTTCCGATTCTCAACGACAAATCAACAGGGCAAGATGGCAATATTAATACATTTTTACGTTCTGTCTCACGCAATATGTCATGAAGCCACACCCGTACAGCATCGACAACTCGACTGGACATAAATTGTTTAGTTATAGGTTATCCAAGTGTCGACGGGTTGTTGAAAATGCTTTCGGCCATTACAAAGCCAGGTGAATATAATAAAAACGGAAATCCCTTTCAGTCGTAATACAAATTTCTTTATATTTTAGATTTAGAAGAATTGGAAAAGGTATTGATAATCATATCAAAAATGCAGGTGTTAATTTCTGCAGCATGCGCTTTACACAATTTTTTGATCGACGAGAAGGACCCTGCCCTAGAAAATTGGCTTGTGGATATGCTCACACTACGCCGCTTGCGGTGGCACTTGATCTGTAGGAAGCCTTTCGGTGGCATTTCACCCCAATTAGGTCGCCACATATTACGCAAATATCCTCAAGAAAGCTAGCATAGAATATGTATAAATGCGCTATAGGCTAAATCCGTACACACATACACATTCTGGGCTTACCTATGGATGTGGGGCGCACTGTTGTGACGAGCTACGTAGCCATCAACGCCGGTTGCTCGCTCCGTCACTAACCGCAGGTTAAGTTTAAACGAGCTAACTACAAAAATCATCAAAATAAACTATATACAAAGATATGTTTACATATATCCGGACTGGAACTGGACATTCCCAAAAAAATTTCGGCTGATCTAAACTATCTGTTCGGATGAACTCTTTAACCAGTTTGGTGTCGACAGAAAGCAATTTTTAGGTTTTTCTACATATTGGTATATTTAATACATTTGTACATAAGTGTGAAGGTGCCAAAATTCATATACATTTTAATTCTATATATATTGTTGTTCAAAACAAAACCAACAAATTCAATGCAAATTACTGTGGAAAAATTCATATACATTTTAAGGCAATATATAGAGTTGTTCAAAACAAATGCAACAAATTCAATGCAAATATGTAACTGACTATATTTTTTATGATGATCAATGCGCATAAACGATTGTTTTTAAATATAAAACAGCCATTGGCAGGCAATTTATTTTTAAAACATTTACTAACTTAAAACAGTTATATGCATGTAGCTACAACAAAAAAAAAAAAAAAAAAAAAAACACTGCCTAGTATGGAAGTGTACAAAACTAGAGCAACAAACCAAACGAACCTTCCTATTTGAGAAGGGGAGTACATCTTGATTGGTTTTGAGTAGCGATCTCAGCTGTCAGTCCCCATTGATATTTCAAACTGGCAATAATTGTTTGTTGCATGGTAAGCTTTAATTGAGCACATTTCGGCTTAATAGCCCATGGAGGGTCTCGAGGGGACTCAAGCTTTGTATTGGGCAAATTAATGATAGCTGAGATCGCTACTCGAAACCCAATCACACCTTGGGCTTCAAGATGTACTCCGCTTCTTAATAAGGAAGGTTCGTTTGGTTTGTTGCTATAGTTTTGCACACTTCCATACTAGGCAAAGTGTTTTTTTTTTGTTGTGCTTGAATGTAACCGTTTTAAGTTAGTAAATGTTTTAAAAATAATTTACCTGCCAATGGCTGTTTTATATTTAAAAACAATCGTTTATTCGAATTGATTATCATAAAAAATATAGTCAGTTACATATTTGCATTGAATTTGTTTTTCCAAACACTGTATATAAGTGAACAGCGTTTTTAAATTAGTTCCGCTCCAAGAAGCTAACGACGCTTTGCGACAGCATCTCGATTGCAGCCACCTTCTTTTTCTCAATTTCAATTAAATCAGCAGTCAATTTATTGTTTTCTGCCATAGCTGTTTTGATAGTTTCGATCAACTCGCTAATTTTTTGATTTTTCTTCATTACAGGTATGGAGGCTTCGCTGAGAGCTGGATACGATGGTTCGGGAGACGAAGTGGACGAACCGGCTGTGGATGCCGATGTAACCGACTCGGGTCTGGCTATTAATTAGAAAATAATTGTATTAATTTATATATATATGCATAAGTGGAAATATGTGTTTAATATATACATGGCAATTGTTTCAAAAATACAAAATAAGAACTGAAAATTTTTAAATTTGTCACTTTGAATAAGGGTGCACTCAACCATCGATATGAAAAAAGCATAGTGTTGGAAAGGTATTTCAAAAACATACATGCCGAATTTGTTGGTTACACTGAAACTTATCTTTTTCAAAAATAAAACTATAAACTAAAAAATTTAAATACCTTTCCAACGGTACCAAGATCTTTGAAATCGGTGGAGCCATTCCGAAGTAATAACAGCTTAAAGTGCCTATCACCGTCGTTTTTCAAAAATTTCTTTTTCCGCCCTCTATCTCGAAAAAAATTCGAGATATGAAAAAATGTTAAAAACAAAAGCTGTAGAGAATTTAGTTCTCTACAATATTGATAATATAAATAATAATTAGCGCAAAACTTCTAGAAATCGAGATATTTACAAAAAAAAGGAGAAATAATAGATTTTTGTGACTTCTGACCCCTGAATTCAACACTTGCGGACATCCAATTATTGTCGAATTTTGAGAATAGTTTCAGGATGCCATAATGCAAGTTTTCAGGCGATAATATTGTGGGTATCTCACATTCGGACTGTATATATAACTATAATGACTGACCTAATAGAAATTTTTGGCGATCGTTTTAGCGATAGCTACTGCAAGAAGCGACCGGCGTGGTGTGGTGGTATCGTGCTCCGCCTACCACACCAAAGGTCCTGGGTTCACGCCCCGGGCAAAGCAGCATCAAAAATTTAGAAAGTTTTTTCATTTATAAAAAATATTTCTAGCGAGGTCTCCCCTCGGCAGTGGTCTGGCAAACAATCCGAGTATATTTCTGCCATGAAAAGCTTCTCAGTGAAAATTTATCTGCCTATCAGATGACCGATGAGTATGTACATCACAAACGTAATAATTATGACAAGACTTTAATTTGTCAGCAGACTGTTAAACCACGTTCAAAAATATGGAAAGATATTTGTTTAACCCCAGTATCGATTATCCGAAAGCGTTTACGAAAAATGTTATTTCTGGGGTGAGATATTTTTATAGCATAGTTGAAAATTCGTATACAAATACACTCATTGTTCAGAATTGTAATCTACCTACTAAGAAATACTATGGATCATATAGCCAGTGTGACCAAACCAGGGATATATTAGAAAGTGCTGTCGATATTATTTATACCTGTATTTCAATATCCCTTTCCACATTTTTGGGTCTTGTCGGCCGACAAATTAAAAGCTTACCATACTAATTTTTGGTATTTTACAAATATTAATGACAATATCTGTCTCGATTAATAAAGTTACCTCGTATGCTATCTATAACAATAGCTTCAACATTATTTATGCGATCGTTTCCTATAATACGATGAACTCGTTCATAGTGCTTCCAAGAAGCAGGAGAACAGCCTGTTCCTTCCGTTCCTTTGCATTTGCTGACAAAATTGTCTACATAACACTCAAATTAATAGTTATGTGCAAACCGTGGCCGAGCCCTAAAAAAAATAGCTAAAAATCCCGAAGTGGTACACAGAGATGCATTTTGGCCCCAGGATATCGAATCCGAAGGCGAGACCCTGATATATCTGATACTTCTCACAAATTTTTTTGCTGTGTACAACAAAAATACAACAACCACATGAAAACTTTAATTTTGTTTTGCAAATATCCCGAGAAGTATTAGAGATATTACAGATATCGGGTATCCGCTTTCGAATTCGAGATCCTGGGGTCAAAAAGCGTGTCTGGGTATCACTTACGGATTTTGTGCTATTTTTTTAGGGCTCGGCCACAGTCCTAGAACATTACTGAAATATGTATATATATTTGGTAATGGTCTAGGACAGCGGCTGACTCTTGAAAAATTAACTACAGTAATACCTAGAGACGCGTTTCGGGTCTAGGATCTCGAATTCGTTGTAGGGAACCCAATATCTGTAATAACTCTCAAGAAATGTGCAAAAGAAGGTTGTAAGTTTTCATGTGCTTGTAGTAATTTTCATGATTTGATTGCACCTAATTTTTAGCTATTTTTTGAAGAGTCAGCTGCTGTCCTAGATTACTACCCCATATTTCTTACCTGTATCTCATTGTAAAATTGTGTATTTTATATTTGATATCGTTGGAAAGAATGCAACCAACCAATTCTGCCAATGACTGGGCCATTTCTTCATATATATGAGAATTTTTGCGTGCCCCATGCAACTCGCTGGCCTTTTCCTCTCAGAGGTCTATAAACGCCTCGTCTGCTGCAGGCGTCCATAGTATTTTAGCTTTTTTATTAATTATTTGCGCCATATTGTTGGATTTACCTTTTTTTAACTTTTTTAACATTTTTGACATTGTCATTGACAATTGCAGACAATGCTGCCATGGCTTCGAGAATAATGTGAAAACAAAAGAGAAACAATTGACATAAATGAACATTTTTGCCACCAGTCAATAAAAAAAAGTATGCAAACCCAACACAAACACTCTTCAAAGATGGGTTTGAAATGAGTTTGGATTTCGATTTTTGTATGAAATTTGACAAGTGTTTCGACTTGTCTTTGCACTTAAACAAGCTCCTCGAAGGAAAACACGGTGTTTGCATTTGGTGGAAACATGATATTAGTTTAAACGACTCAAAATAAATGGTACTTGAATTTCATTTTAATAGTAGAAAAGTGGCAGCACAGCTCAATGTAACCTAAGTCGTATGGGTTATCTACTTCTCTAAAAAGGTGTCTGTCCACTGGCGATGGATTTAGTAATTCTTCATCCTGTGATAAAAAATACGCAAGTACTCGAATGTCCATTTGATTTATAAAGGAGCTTTTCGTGTTTGAAAGGCGCCTTATTAGTTCGAGAAGCCGTTCACGCTGACGCTTATTAGCGGTGGTCATATTAGCCTATAGAAAGAAAACATAGTGAAAATTTTACGGTTATTCTTAAATATCAATTAATATTAATTTTGTATTCATATACGTAGACAGTTTGTATTTACCTGGAATGATTCAAACAGATGATCTAATTGTTCGGGTGTAAAATCCCTAGCTAATTTCGCCAAAAGGTCATGCTCATTCTTAACAATTGCTTCATGTTTGCAGCCTGTGCACGCCATACTGTATCCAAATCCTCAAGTATTAAGGCATGTTCTTTTATAAGAAATTATTATTTTATCTTTTCCAGCTTTTCAACATTTGTAGCTGATGCAAGGAGTCTTTGAGCACAATACCCAAAACATCAGAATCTTTGATATAATTCTAGTACAAAAAAAAAAAATCGCAATGAAAAAGCCAATATCTTTATATCAAATTATTTACGTGTACTTGCAGCCATACGCTCTGCAGTCAACCAATCCATCTCATCATCGGGCAAGCAATGTTGTTTTTGTTGTCCGATTGTCACGTACACGTTCCTTTGGTTCCCGATGGTGGCCCTGGCTAGCTCAGTACATTTTTTGGGCCGTGGTTCTCAACCCGCCATCGTGGAACCAGACGCACACATATATTCATTTCCTTACGTTCAACCTCTTCGGATTCACTTACCTGCCGCATCATTCCACCCAACCTTGGACCGCTCGCATCATGCAACCTACTCTGCGGTCACCCTAATGCCATGCTCCATACTCGTACTTACCTCCTCATCATTCCCTCCTTACATCCCGCCCCAAAAGAAATTAGCAAGCCATATTAGTTACTCTTTTCACTTTCAATAACGCATTTTAATAAACATAATCTTAGAATGTATACACGAATGAAATAAAATCTTATACAAAAAAAATCAAGCTTCGTTTAGGTTAAATTATTATTTTTTTTTCAACAAACTAATTTATATATATATATATATATATGCAAAATCGAGTTTAACATGTATGTGTTCTTTCCTCGCAAAAAATTTATATTTTTACACAAACATATAAAAATAAAAATAAACGTATTAAAACAGTGTTTTTGTACGTACAAAACGGACATATATATATTTATGTAAGAAAGATTAAAGAAATCAAAACGACCACATAAATTAGAAAAATTTCATATAAAAACGATCTATGACAAAGATTCTTTTGGACTATATTCCTGTGTCTTTCTGTCGCCAAAATCACCAAACTCTTATCTACTCAATTGGAGTTATATATAAAAACAAGTAAGGAAGGTTAAGTTCGGGTGTAACCGAACATTACATACTCAGTTGAGAGCTATGGTGACAACATAAGGGAAAATAACCATGTAGGAAAATGAACAGAGGGAAACCCTGGAATGTGTTTGTATGACATGTGTATCAAATGAAAGGCATTAAAGAGTATTTTATGAGGGAGTGGGCCATAGTTCTATAGGTGGACGCCATTTAGGGATATAGCCATAAAGGTGGATCAGGGTTGACTCTAGAATGCGTTTGTACGATATGGGTATCAAATGAAAGGTGTTAATGAGTATTTTAAAAGGGAGTAATCCTTAGTTCCATAGGTGGACGCCGTTTCGAGATATCGCCGCAAAAGTGGAACAGGGGTGACCCTAGAATTTGTTTGTACAATATGGGCATCAAACGAATGGTGTTAATGAGTATTTTAAAAGGGAGTGAGCCTTAGTTTTATAGGTGGATGCCGTTTCGAAATATCGCCATAAGGGTGGACCAGGGTTGACTCTAGAATGTGTTTGTACGATATGGGTATCAAATTAAAGGTATTAATGAGGGTTTTCGAAGGGAGTGGTGGTTGTTGTATAGGTGGTCGCCTTTTCGAGATATCGCCATAAAGGTGGACCATGGGTGACTCTAGAATGCGTTTGTACGATATGGGTATCAAATGAAAGGTGTTAATGAGTATTTTAAAAGGGATTAATCCTTAGTTCCATAGGTGGACGCCGTTTCGAGATATTGCCATAAAGGTGGACCAGGGGTGACCCTAGAATTTGTTTGTACAATATGGGCATCAAACGAAAGGTGTTAATGAGTATTTTAAAAGGGAGTGGGCCTTAGTTCTATAGGTGGACGCCGTTTCGAAATATCGCCATAAAGGTGGACCAGGGGTGACTCTAGAATGTATTTGTACGATATGGGTACCAAATTAAAGGTATTAATGAGGGTTTTAAAATGGAGTGGTGGTTGTTGTATAGGTGGTCGCATTTTCGAAATATCGCCATAAAGGTGGACCAGGGGTGACTCTAGAATTTGTTTGTACAATATGGATATCAAAAGAAAGGTGTTAATGAGTATTTTAAAAGGGAGTAATCCCTAGTTCCATAGGTGGACGCCGTTTCGAGATATCGACCAGGGGTGACTCTAGAATTCGTTTGTGCAATATGGGTATGAAACGAAAGGAGTTAATGAGTATTTTTAAAAGGGAGTGGGCCTTCGTTCTATAGGTGTTCGCCTTTTCGAGATATCGCCATATAGGCGGACCAGGGGTGACTTTAGAATATGTTTGTACGATATGGGTATCAAATGAAAGGTGTTAATGAGTATTTTAAAAGGGAGTGGGCCTTAGTTCTATAGGTGGACGCCGTTTCGAAATATCGCCATTAAGGTGGACCAGGGGTGACTCTAGAATGTGTTTGTACGATATGGGTATCAAATTAAAGGTATTAATGAGGGGTTTAAAAGGGAGTGGTGGTTGTTGTATAGGTGGTCGCATTTTCGAAATATCGCCATAAAGGTGGACCAGGGGTGACTCTAGAATGAGTTTGTACGATATGGGTATCAAATTAAAGGTATTAATGAGGGTTTTAAAAGGGAGTGGTGGTTGTTGTATAGGTGGTCGCATTTTCGAAATATCGCCATAAAGGTGGACCAGGGGTGACTCTAGAATGAGTTTGTACGATATGGGTATCAAATTAAAGGTATTAATGAGAGTTTCAAAAGGGAGTGGTGGTAGTTGTATATGTGAAGGCGTTTTCCAGATATCGACCAAAATATGGACTAGGGTGACCCAGAACATCATCTGTTGGATACCGCTAATTTATTTATATATGTAATACCTGCCAAGATTTTAAGGGTTTTTTATTTCGCCCTGCAGAACTTTTTCATTTTCTTCTACTTAATATGGTAGGTGTCACAACCATTTTATAAAGTTTTTTCTAAAGTTATATTTCGCTCAATAAAACAATCCAATTAACTTACCATGTTTCATCCCTTTTTTCGTATTTGGTATAGAATTATGGCATTTTTTTCATTTTTCGTAATTTTCGATATCGAAAAAGTGGGCGTGGTCATAGTCGGATTTCGTTAATTTTTCATACCAAGATAAAGTGAGTTCAAGTAAGCACGTGAACTAAGTTCATTAAAGATATGTCGATTTTTGCTCAAGTTATCGTGTTAACGGCCATGCGGAAGGAGAGACGGACGACTGTGTATAAAAACTGGGCGTGGCATCAACCGATTTCGCACCCATTTTCACAGAAAAGAGTTAACGTCATAAAATCTACGCCCCTACCAAATTTCAAAAGGATTGGTTAATTTTTGTTCGACTTATGGCGTTAAAAGTATCCTAGACAAATTAAATGAAAAAGGGCGGAGCCACGCTCATTTTGAAATTTTCTTTTATTTTTGTATTTTGTTGCACTATATCATTACTGGAGGTGAATGTTGACATAATTTACTTATATACTGTAAAGATATTAAATTTTTTGTTAAAATTTTACTTTAAAAAAAATTTTTCGGTTTTTCGAAATTTTCGATATCGAAAAAGTGGGCGTGGTTATAGTCCGATATCGTTCATTTTAAATAGCGATTTGAGATGAGTGCTCAGGAACCTACATA
Organism: Eurosta solidaginis; assembly: GCF_040869045.1. NCBI lineage: Eukaryota > Metazoa > Arthropoda > Insecta > Diptera > Tephritidae > Eurosta > Eurosta solidaginis. Next base: position 138,211,747 of record NC_090319.1, read on the forward strand.
CCAAATTTCATCAAGATACCTCAAAATTTACTCAAGTATCGTGTTAACGGACGGACGAACATGGCTCAATCAAATTTTTTTTCGATCCTGATTATTTTGATATATGGAAGTCTATATCTATCTCGATTCCTTTATATATGTACAACCAACCGTTATCCAATCAAACTTAATATACTATGTGAGCTCTGCTCAACTGAGTATAAAAAAGTTTTAAAACTTACCCTAATGCCTGCCTAAAAGAGCTCTTTTATGTGGGGATTAGGGGGCTTATTGGGAGCACGGTTTAAACCCTTTCTGCAAAAAGAAAAAATAAGCCAAAAAACAGCCTACTTACTTGTTTTGGTATATTTTGTGACTGATAGATTACAATTTTATAAAATTTTGATTTAGTATGAATATTACGTTTAAGACTAAAACGGATACAATTTATGGTGACTCGAATATACGTCTATGCACATCAATGCGAAATTCAATTTTGTACAACTTTAAATTTGGGATACAAAAAACAATTATTAGACTACCCTGACTCGTTTGTTAATTCTGTTTACTATAAAAAGCTTTTGTTCATATTATACTATGGTGACATTTTTATAAGTGACTGCTATAACGAGGTGGGTCACTCCAACGGTAGGGCAAGTGGCAAGGTGAAAAAAAATCCAATTTGATGCAGGTTTCCAAAATGCGCTAAAAGAATTTAATGGTGAAGAAATTGCAATATCAAAATTGTGATGACACGTAATAAAAATTGAACTGGTGAAATTGATGTATGATTGTAATAAATTGAAGATTGAATGTGTAGAAAATGAGATTCCCTGGCGCTTGAAAAAGACTTCACTGGCCACCTTCGGTTCACACTACGCGAACAAAATTACCATTAGCACCAATTAAATTTTTTTATTAAGGCTCCCAACGCTGATTTGGCGTTCACGCGCCTTATGTCACACATATGTTAATATTATATTGCCCACATACCTACAAGCAATATAAAATGAATGTATCCCAAAAAAAAATTTTTTTAAATCAGAAAAAATCAAAAAGAATTAGAATTTAGAATTAATGCAAGATAACCACAATCGAGTGGGAATCTTCACTCAGGAAAATCCGTGCCTGCGGATCTATCGAGGAGGTTGGTGACCGAAGTCGAAATTGAGGTCGCGTGAACCCCGACGGCGCGAAAGTCCCTATGATTAAAAAAAATGTCTTTATCATTTAAAGACTCACCAGGTAAACAACTATTCCACATCTTTATGCTGCAAGGACATCCTGTCCTGGTGGTTGAAAGTAGTGTTGCCCTTTTCCTTTTAAATTTCCCACCGAAACCGCGCTTTTAATTGAAGGCAATTAGCCTTATACAAAATTCTTGCTTTCGGCACTACACTGATCATTTCTGGATTTTCGCGCACAGAGAATTTTAAAAACTTAATAACAAAAAAAAAACCAAATGTATTTTCCTTTTTTTTTTGGAAAGCGGATTGCGCACTTCAACGCGATTTGCTGCTGTATTTTACTTTAATTTTGTTCTCCTCCAGTTACCCCGTTTATACTATCCAAATCGCTGAAAAGAACCGTTTCCATCTGCCGTTTCCCACAGTCTTTCTTTCGCCTACTGCAATCATGACCACCCTATATCTGTCCCTGTCCTTACTCTCACCATATCATGCACGCCCATATGGCACCCTTAAAAATAAAGCTTTTTTTGTCATTGTGAATCTATGCGAATTCACAAAGGTGTTCTTGGGAAATTTTCATTTGATATTTCTCGTGTTTACTAATTTGGTAAACACGCTTTTATAATTTTTTATTATGGTTAAATTCTAGTTGAGGGATCGACTGCTACCAAAAAAAATATCAAGAGAGGTGTCACAAGACGCGTATTAATCTCGAGAACCATTCTCCGATGGCGGAAAATAAATATTAGTCTCTGTCCGGAGATATTTGCAGTTGACGTTGGTGATTTTCATGTGGTTGTTGTTATGTTGGGTACCCAAAAAAAACTGTGAACATAAGTGCTTTGCGCGGACATAGTTTTGGTCTCCACACCGGTTTTGGACCCACCCAGGGTAATGTATATAAGTGCGGCCGAAGGCCGCCAACGCAGAAAGGTGTTCTGCGCAAACATACTGTGGATACCACCCCTGGTTTTTTGTTTATATATTTTAAAATTAAATTTTAATGTTGCTGTTTTGATAGCGTACTACGCATATACATATGAGGCTCTCTATCCATCCAAGCGGGCCAAGGATTGAATGAAGCCCAACGCAGGGACGACCCACGATCTTACACTGTCTCCTGCTTCGGGAGCTATGCCGGGCATTTGTGCAGGATAGTATATACTGGATATTGGACCTCCCCGGACGACTTGACCCTCATCGCCAGAGAGAGATTTACGGGAAGTATTATTATATATAAAACTCACATATAAGCTGGTCATTTTATGGATATTTTTTTTACCTTTCTTTCAGGTTGGCTGACATCATCGATCGGTTGTCGCTCTCCGGACGACTTGACCCTCGTTGCCGGAGAAATACTGAGTGAATGAAGGAGGACTATTGCTTGAGGTCCTTGGCATGCCACGCACCTAAGCTTCTTCCCGACAACGTTTCCAACAGGTGTATGTTTTTACCTAACGCTCGCGTTACTCTGCACTTAATAAACTCTTTGCAAAACTTCGCGTTTATATTTGTATTAAAATCGCTTAATACGAAGTTGCGCTTATATATTTCTTGTCCGTGTACAAAGCGCACTTCACGGATTCTTTGATTGTACCGCGTCGCGTTTGTTTCATAGGTTTCGTGTAACTTTTCTTTAATTTTCTCCCTCGTTAATCTCATTCTATCGCTGTCGCTCAGCAACAGTAATTCACTGTCGTTAAGGGAACTTAGTTTCCGAGCCAGGTTATAGCCTGCGTCACTGGTGAACATGTTCATGCCGAATAAGGGAAAGTATGGCGACACACCCGTTGCAGAGTGTACGGCGCTGCGCAACGCACACTCAATCTCTCGCAGATATAGGTCCCAATCCCTCTGGTCTGTTTTTAAATATGAACGGATAGCAGCCAAAACCGATTGGTTGACCCGCTCAGCGGCATTTGATTGTGGCGAGTGAAGCGCGGTTTTCAAGTGTTTAACGCAGTACGTTTCTATCATTCTAGCAAAATATTTGGAGGTAAACTGCTGCCCATTATCTGAGTGTATTATTTCCGGCACGCCAAACTTATGAAAGATTTCCTCGGTGAGGAACTTCACGGCAATGGTGGCGTAGCCTCGCGCATTGACTTTAAAAATGTGAACTTGGAAAAGTGATCCGCACTACAAAGATATAGGCATTTGCCTAAAAAATCTATATAAGCAGTTGCTCAGCATTTTTTGTATCATACCTATCAAATCTAAATATTCCTCCGATTAAAACTCTACTGTATCCATTCCCGCTATCGATAATTGAGCTAGCTCCTCGATGCACCGTGACAGTGTATCTGCAACCACTATTTCAAAATTAAATGCTTGAAGGTGCAAAGACCATCTCGCTAATCTACCACCCAGATCTTTTAGCGACATGAGCCACTTAAGACTGGCGTGATCTGTCACCACCGTGAACGGCATCAGCTCAATATATGGGCGAAATTTTTGCAACGCCGTCACAGCCGCGAGGCATTCCTTATTGGTGGTGCTATATTTGCGTTGGCAATCCTTTAGTTTCTGATCAAAATAAGCAATAGCGTTTTCGGAATCATCTACGCCATAATCAGAGGCATCACATTGAATCCAAAAACGTTTAGTAAAATCCGGGTGTCTTAGGACAGGCACACAGGTAAGCGCACTTTTCAATTTATAGAACGCCTCGACTGCTTGAGGTGTCATTTCGAATTTGTTTGTTTTCTTAAGGGTTTCGGTCAACGGGGCCGCTATCGCAGTAAAATCCTTAATGAACCGTCTGTACCAACCGGCTGTTCCTAGGAAACTCCGAACTTGCTTCATGGTTTTCGGTACCGGGATGTTCACGATTGCTTTTACCTTTTCGGGATCGGTCTTTAAAACGCCCCGCATACAATATATCCTAGATATGGCAACCCCTTGAAACAAAACTTTGACTTTTTAATCCTATTGTTAATCCTGCTTCTCAGACAAGTAGCGACTTCTTGCAACGTATGCAGATGCGAGTCGAAATCGGAAGCGATTATAAGTAAATCGTCCAAGTAAATAAAGACGTTGCCCTTCAATCTCTGTGGTATGACCCGGTCCATCAATCGGCACAATCGTTGCGCCGCATTGCATAGTCCGAACGGCATGACCACGAACTGATATAAGGGACGTCCGGGACTGTGAAAGCGGAGTATGGTTTACACTTGTCTTCCAGTTCTGTCTGCCAAAAAGCGAACTTAAGATCCACGCTACTAAAAAAATGGGTAACATCTATGCGACTATGCTTTCGACATTCTGCAGTGGGTAAGCGTCTTTAATGATCAATGTATTCAATTTTCGGGCATCTAAACAAAAGCTATTTTTACCGGGTTTACGTACTATAGTTGTCCAATTACTCCACGGGCTCTCACTTTCTTCAACTACCCCGAATTCTAACATTTTGTCTATTTCTGTGTAAACTATTGATTGCATTGTAGGTGATAGTGGGTAATGGCGATCTTTCCAGGAACTTCATCTTCCACGAGTTTAATGGAGTGTTTTTCCAAAGGCGTACGACCTAAACCATCTTTCTCAAACGTCTTGAAACCTTCGACGACCTGATTTAAGCGCTGTTGTTGTCTGCCGTGAGTTCGTGAAGCACCCGCAGTTCATTCCTATCTTCCACCGTTACCATCTGCTGCTCTAACCTAGAAAAATCGATTTCATTTACATCTATGACATTTGGGGCCAATTGGAAAACGCGCCAGAAGTCTATCCCGAGATAAATGTTTTGTTCAAGATATGGACATAAGTAAAACGTTATATTATTTTCTAAATCTTTGTATTTGACATATATCCGTCATATTTACAACGACTTAAATGGTTGTGCGAAACAAACTAAACGAACAGCTATCAGTTTGTTTACTTAAAATCCAATTTGGAAATACATTCGGCATCAACAAGAAAACAAAATTATTTGAGTATCAACACTTGAAAACAGAAACAAAAAATTATGAATTTTAGTGATTATAATACGAAGCTATAATTAACTTTAAAAGTATTTCTTTGTGAAAGTGCCTAAAACATTTACTATTTTGAAAATAAGTGAAAGTCCATAGATATGCGTAGAAGTGACCGTGTGGAAACACCCGAAAACGGAAACCAAATTTTAGCAGATTTGATGAACAAAATAGCTTAATTAATTAAACATAAAGTACTTATAATATAAATTTACTAGTAGACATGCTATGAATTTTATGCAACATAAATAAAAATAAAATTTGTCTACAATTTGTTAATTAATAAAAAACTCTAAAAAAAAACATTTACAACATACTATGATTTAAAACAATGGTTGAGTTATCCACTTCACAACAACAAGAGCTATTACAACAATTTTACGCACAATACACACAAGAACGGATTTAAAGTATAAGACATCACGATGAAAATGATGAGATTTATAAAGAAAACAACAAAGCCATTTCATGAACAGCAACAGCGATGTATTTAATTGTTATCACGTCGAAAAAACGCAATTGACTCCCTTAAAATCTCTACAATCATCAATCAACTACTTATTAATTTTAATATTTTTTTATTTTTATTTAATTTTATGTGAGTATAATTTTTATTTTAATATTAAATTTAAAATTTTCAATTATAATTAAAATTAAAATTTTAAACCCTTTAAATTTTCAAATTTATTTTAATATTATTTTAATATTTTAACAATTTTATATAAATTATTTAAATTTGCCAAATTTTTTTTTTTATATAAAAAAAAATATTTTATTTAACTTGTTAACTCCCTTTCCAAAAAAATTCTTAAATATTTTCTAATTTTCAAATTTTTCATTAAAATTTGTTTTCATATGGTTTGACGTTCAGCAATACGAACTCGTAATTTTACAAATTCAGAAAATAAAGATAACAACTATACAAATAACACAATGGCTCACAATACAACTCAAAATTCTAACATTAATACAACACAAAACAACATCTCTAATATAACACAAGATACTTCAACACAAGATAACTTTACAAATATTTCTTCTACTAAATCAATTATATTACCACAATTTTTGCAAGAATCTCTCAATGCCCCGTTTTTACTTGTTAAAGGACAATTTGAAATTAACAATATCAATGATGATAATGTAAAATTTCAAAATGTTTTAGTTTCTCTTCAACGAGATACCATATCTAAAATTTTTATTAACCCTCCTCCTCTTTTCAATAAATATAATACAATCAAAACAATTTTATGTGAAAGATTTATTATTATTTTCAAAAACTGAACTTGGTGATCGTTCACCATCTTAATTATTCGGATTTATGAAATCACTTATAGGTACTGACTCCATTGTAAATCAAGAATTACTTTTCAAATTATGGATTCCTAAATTACCACAAGAAATACTAATCCATTTAACTTCTACTAAGAATCAAAATAAAGATGAAGTAATTATTTTGGCTGACAAACTTTTTGATTTAATCAACAAACCTCATTTTTCCAAATCTCCTGTAGTTTCGAGTATAAATAATAATATTTTAGAACAATGCGTTAAAAATTTAACTGAATTAACTACGGCTATTTATCAAAATTTAAATAAAATTTATAATGATATTAATCAATTACAAATCAGTTCAAAATCTAAAGATAGAAATAGATTTAAATCTTGAAATTTTTCAAAATCCAGACATTTTTCAAACAATCGTAATTTTAATTCACAAACAAATATTTGTTAGTATCACAAAAATTTTAAGAATAACGCTCTTAAATGTATACCCCCATGCAATTTTAATCAAAACCATAATTCAAATTCCGAACAAAATTTAAACTGAAACAATCCATTATGACGGTGACGGATAATGGAACTATTATTAAACGTACTCGTCGCCTATTCATATTTGATAAATTCAATAAACTTAATTTTCTTATCGATACCGCAACAGTTGTATTAGTTATTCATTTTTCTAAATTGAAAATTTATAAAAGAAATTCGGATCATACTTTGACTGCAGCAAACGGTCCTTCAATTGAAACTTTTGGTACAAAATTACTTAAAATTGATTAAGGTTTAAGAAGAGATTTTGAATTTCCATTCATTATTCCGAATAGAAAAATTCGGAATTATTGTTAATATTAAAATTAAAGAAATAATGGATTCTACTACACAAATTAAAGTTGCTAGATCTTCTGGATTTTCTGATATTTTCTCACTCAAAATTCCTATTGTCGAAAATAAGTTTTCAAAATTACTTAATGAATTTCGGTCTATTACCTGTGAACCAGATTATACTAAAAAAGTTAAACACCATACGGTTCACATGATAGAAACAAAAGGTATTTTACCATTTTCGAAACCCAGAAGTCTTGATACAATCAAAATTTAAATTTCTAAAGCTGAATTTGAATTTTTAGTTAAAACGATTATATGCAGACCCTCAAATTCTCCTATTGCATCTCCACTTCATCTCGTTCCTAAAAAAGAACCAAATGATTGGAGACCTTGCGGAGACTATCGAAGACTTAATTTTAGTACTACACCAGATCGGTATCCTTTACCACATATCCACGATTTATCAATTGATTTAAAAAACAAACAACTTTTTTCCAAAATGTATCATGTGCGTGCTTACCACCAAATTCCAATGGCAGAAGAAGACATTCATAAAACCGCAATAACTACCCGTTTTGGAATGTTTGAATTCGTAAGAATGCCTTTCGGTTTACGAAACAGTGCTCAAACTTTCCAACGCTTTATTAATAAAGTATTTTCTGATTTCGATATTTTGTATTTGACATTACATTGATGACATTCTTATTGCCAGTGATAATGAAGATCAACATATAACTCATTTAAAATCAATTTTCAAAAGACTTGAAGAATATAATTTAAATATCAAACCTTCAAAATGTACTCTCGGTGTAAATAAATTAAATTTCTTCAATTACGAAATTTCAGGCGAATGTGTTAAACCATCTTTAGATCGAATTGAAATCATAACAAATTTTGAAAAACCAATTTCTATAAATAAATTACAAACATTTTTTGGTATGATAAATTACTATCACAGATATATTAATATGTTAGCAACAGAGCTTAGTCCTCTGCATGAAATATTAACACATGCAATTAAAAACAAATTCAAACAATTAAATTGGACAAATGAAACCACAACAGCTTTCAAAAATGTTAAAAAACTTTTTGCTAAAAATACTTTACTTACACATTTCGACAAAAATGGTACTTTATCATTAGCAGTAGATGCATCAAATGTTGCTATTGGAGCAGTTCTTCAACAAACTAGCAATAATATACTAGAACCCTTAGCTTATTTTTCAAGAAAATTAACTACAACAGAAACTAAATATTCAACATTTGATCGTGAACTTTTGGCAATTTATAATTCAATTAAACATTTTAAACATTTTCTTGAAGGTAGAACTTTTACAATTTATACTGATCATAAACTTTTAATTCATGTTCTAAATTCTAAAGTAGATAGATCTCGTCAACTACGTCATCTTGAATATATTGCTCAATTTACAAATGATATTCAATATATACGTGGAAAAGACAACATAGTTGCCGACACACTTTCCCGTATTCCAGAAATAAATGCAATTTCAACTCAAGATATAAATTTAGAAACTTTATATAAAGAACAACAAACTGATACATTTTTACAAAAAATCATTTCTTATCAAACTTCTAAAAATAATTTAAAAGAAATTCATATTCCAGTTATTAATTTAAACAGAAATATCACATTTCTCTACAACCCTTTCGACCTTATGTTCAACATTCTATGAGAAGAATTATATTTCACAAAATTCACTCATTATCTCATCCAAGTATAAGAAAACTAGAAAATTAATTCAAAATAAATATTATTGGCCTAACATGCGTAAAGAAATTAACGATTGGACTTCATCTTGTATCAATTGTCAAAAGTCCAAAATTTCAAGACATACTAAATCTCCTATTCAAAAAATATACCATCAGGTCGTTTTGAACATATTCATATGGATATTGTTCGACCTCTTCCAGTTTCAAATGAAAATTGTTATATTTTAAGAATTATTGACAGATTTTCACGTTGGATTGAAGCTTATCCACTTAAAGATATTTAAACAAATACTATAGTAAAAACTTTTATACAAAATTATATACCACGATTTGGTATACCATTAAATATTACAGTAGATCAAGGTTCACAATTCACATCAAAATTTTTTACAGAATTAACTAAACTTTTAGGTTCTCATAAAATTCATACATCTCCTTACCATCCCCAAGCAGATGGCATGATAGAGAGATTTCATCGAACTTTAAAAGCAGCAATTATAGCATCAAACGACTCGGTTCATTGGTCTGACATTTTACCATTAATTCTACTTGGTTTACGAACTTCTGTTAAAAAAAGATTTTAAATGTTCATCTGCTGAACTTGTTTATGGCCAAACACTTAGAATACCTGGCGAATTAATTATTTCAAATAGTAATAAAGAACATGACTTTTCTAATGACGCTCTTCAAAAAATAAGAGAATATTTTTCGCTTGTTCGTTCTAAAGTTTTTCATCATAACAAAGAAAACTTTTTCGTTCCTAAAAAATTAGAAATTGTGAGTATGTTTTTGTTAAAGTTCTTCGTAAATCTAATTTAGAGTCACCTTATGAAGGACCTTTTAAAGTTATTTCCAAGAAACATAAAACATTTACAATTCAATACAAAAATACTATTAAAAATTTTTCGATTGATTTACTTAAACCAGCAAAAGTACATATTAACACTAATTTAAATACAAATACAAATACATTAAACAACAAAAAACAAAAAAAAAATTTCATTTAATATTAATTAATAATTTGTTTGTTTTAAATTTTCTTGGAGGGGGAGTAAATATAGTGTTTATTATTTGTTGTTAAATTATTAACTTTGTATTTTATACTTTGAATTTTAAATATTTTGCTATGGAATTAGTTTTTGTAAATGAAAATTTTGGTGATATCAAAATGAAAATTTTTGATTAATAAATTTTATACTTCAAACCAAAAATAAAGAATTTTTAAAAATATCAATTTAATAGTTGATATACCTGTGTCCAGTAGCCCTCGTTTTTGTACACCGTTTATTTCGATGTGCGCGTACACCCGTGGGTCATCTCGGTCTGCCCTTTTAACAGTGGAAACAACTGCTCGACGTAGCATCCTCCGGTTTCGAAATCGATCCCTTGCCTTCAGTATCTTACGTAACACCCCACGACGACCTAGTAGCATGCAGTCGGCAAAGATTCATTCACGGGCTTCTTTGTACCTCCTCATACGTTCTTCCAGGGACAGCCTAGCCGGGTTATTTATTTTGTTATTTATAAATTCATTTGTTTAGTTTGGTTTTATAAGTAATATCTGCTGATCGCCCCCTCTCACGAGGTCTTCCTCGAATGTGTTTGTCGAAGCGTCGACTCTAGCGGGAACTGTGTGTAGCGCGATACCTCCGTTGTCATCGCGTTCCGTTTTGCGTTTCTCGATAGGTTGCATACTGGACACTTCGGCGTGATGACGTCCACCTTCCCACACTTAAAACAAAATATTCGCCTCTGAAGCGACATGCAATCGGTGAACGCATGTCCTTCGGCACCGCAATTCCAACAAACTAGGTTTTTACGACTTGCTTGGTCACGAGATGATGGGTTTTTGGTAACGCGCTGATAACGGATCTCATCCACGGATACTTGACCCTCATTTTCGGGGGACTCCTACTATTCCGGCGACTTAGCAACAATTTCGTTCACCTGGTATGAACGAGGCACAAATCCGCCTTGAGGAACCCGATCCCTACGAGGAAAACACATTTCACCTTCCTTACACTCCATGCGGAGTTGCTCTATGGAGTAAACTGCAATGGGGTATACTAATTTGGCCAACGATTCCCGCAAGTTCCCTTTGACAAGCCGAACCATTTCGTATTCGGGTATGCGGTTCCTTAGACGCGAATGCAGTATGCCGAAAGCGTGAAAAAAGTCATCAATCGTCTCTCCGGATTTCTGTTTGCGTTCAGTGATCTCTTCCATTAGATCGAAATCTGAGAGCTGAGATCCGAACTGCTGTAATATTTAAAAATACGAAAACAAATAACACAATTGCGTGTCTGGCAATAATTAATTTTATTGAAAAAACTCTTTCTCTTTTATACATAATTTCTTAACCTACACATACATAATTTTTCTAGCATTAACAAACTAAAAATATGTACTTTTGTAATAATGGTATGCAAAGTCAGCAGATCTATTTATGTAAAAAATGTAAGATAGTTGTGGGTGCATATTTTGGTGATTCACATTGGCAAAGGCAACAATGTAAAATAGTTATGTGTGAATATTTTGGTGATTCACAATGACAAACTAGCACTGTCAACTAGTCATTCCGATCGGTACGTGCATTGACTGGCATGACTAGTTGAGCACAACTATGAAGGTGTGAAATGACATGGGTTTCGTATAGTCATTCAATTGATGTTGACTTCTCGCTTTGTCGGGTCAATGTAATTTATGTAGCACAATATTGTAATATGACTGCGCTATAACTGCGTGTGGCAGGCTCATAAAAATGCATTGGCATAGAAGTTCATAATGCATCATGCCGTAATTGTATTGCATAGGTAGGCATAACTCATAATGCTACACCATCCGCCTTAGAAAAAGAGGCTTATATAATTGTGGATAATTCTATAAGACTCTTTGTTTGAATTTTTGTGTACATTGTTTTTAATATGCTGACCTTGATACTTTTGTTATTTTTAAATTTTTTTTTAATAATGTTTTGTATTAAGATTTGTTTTGCACAGCTGTTCCTTAAGTGCGTCGACTCACCTAAAAATCCGCTGGTGTTTACAAATTTATTATTTTTTCTTTTGAATGACGAATAAAGTGGAATACTTTTGTTGAAACTGTTTTATTATCTATTCTTAACCGCCTATTCTTATGTATTGCTATTTTCTTAATTTTATTGTTCCTATCGTTATTTTCTAAATTATGCAAAACTATTTTCCTATCGAAATTTTTCTATGTATAAATTAAGATAAAAAATGTCTTTGAAATAGTATTTCTAACAAAGAATATAGATAAAAAGAATGGTTTGTATTTCCTTTCCTTTTCATTATTATTCTTATTAAACAATTTTTTTTAATAGTTTGATGAAATTTGTAACTAATGATACTGAAAGTTGAAGGGCTGTACTTGATGGAAGAGCAAGGTAGTTATAGTAGTAGAAGTTCAGCTAGTTAGCGGAAGGAAGGTATAGTGGATGCAAAAATTCTTCTATCTTTTAATTTTTTTTTCATATTTTTCCTATTTTTCAGCAATATCTTTGATCTTATATGTCATGCGATTTCTGCGGCGGCCACCAAGACAGAATCGTCATGACTTTTATGAAGAATTATGTTCATTTTTACCGGGATTGCCACATGCACAACCTATTGGGTTAGTGCAATTATTTGATCTTTGAGAATTTGGGTACCAATTATTATTTTATAAATTCGCCTACTGCAGTAAATATTCATTTCTTTATCACCAATTTGTCCCCCAGGACAACTGTGTTTTTCCTTATAAACATCAAGTCCTGGATTGCCGGCATTTCTTGTATGCCTGGTCGAATATTGTCCTAAGTTAATAACTTCCTCAACAATCTGGTTGCTTGATAATTTTCTACGCTACCATTTTCTATCCTAAGATGGAAATGAGCGCGACTAGTATTTTTTGCAAATTTATATAGCGCTTCACATATATTTTTATATGTTCTCTTCGTGACTTTTTCTTCATTTTTTTTTGTTGGCTGGTTGTAAAATTTTGTATTAGGTTTTGCTTACTTCCACTATCCTAGAATTTCCCTATGCTTCATGACTATATTTGTCAGGAGCATTCACAGGCATACATATATGCAAATTTTTGATTTGCTGTTCGCTTTAGGCAGGGCTGCCTTTACTGTTGATTGCGACATTTCAGGGGTTATTATTTGAAGGTCTATTTTTAATTGTCTCTTGCTCTTCCCCAGTTTTGGGTGAAAAGAATTTAGATGTTTGAGAAGGAGAGAAAAACAATTTTAGATGCGCTGTTGCACGTTTTTCAATTGCATATACTTGATTTTCATAAATTTTTTAAGTATTGTAACTATTGCAATGGTCAATAGTATGATTACGCAGATTAAAACTATTAGCCAAACATCTGGAATGTTTGGAGCAGTTTTTGGTTCTGGTTCAGCTGGTGGCTCATATTTAACAATTCTATTCTCTGATGTTTCATAGTTTCCTTTTCCTACCTCGTAGCCAGCTATGGCTATCATAATGCCTTGTGCTATTTTTGTCCACCAAGACATTTCAATTGAGAGAGGAAATTCAAGGAAAAATAAGAATTTATTGCTGATTCCTTGGAGGGGAAAAAATTTGCTAGTTTACAACATTCCATTTTACTTTTGACCTTCATTAATTTTTAATAGATTTACTTTATTTAATTAATAGATATTTTAACAATTTATTTCTAAAATTGTAATTTTTGTTTTACTTTAGAATTTTTCATTTCTGATTAGATATTTTAAATTTTTCTTTAAAAAAATTTTCTAATTTTTCTTTTCTTTTGTTTAATTAATTTTACAAAATAACTAACATTTTTCTTTAAATTTTAGAAATAGTAGTTTTTTTTCAATTTACAAAATATTTTAAAAATTAACTTTTATGCCATTTTGCTGATTTATTTTTCTTTATTTATTTAACATCATAGACAAATATGTTTCTAAAATGTTTGATTTCCTTAAACAAAATTTTAAAATTTAATATTTTTGACATTTCTATTTTTCCTCCCAATCCCGACTGATGCTCGCCAAGGGGAGCGTGCTTTCCGCAAGGTCATTGAATCTGCCTCGGCTCGCCTCATTCCCGCATGTAGAATTCCCGAAATTCGGCCTCACTTTCCGGCGGATGCCGCAAATTTAGTGCGAGAACGTGAACTTATAAGACAGCTCGATCCCGGCGAGCCCCAAATAAGGGATACAAACCAACGCATCAGATTGCTTGTGGATGAACACAAGCGGGCGAAATGGGAGGAGCACCTAAGCGCTTGTAACCTCTCTGCCGGTGCAGGTAAACTTTGGTCCATCGGAAAGTCCCTATTGAATCCGTCTAAGCACAATGACGAAATTTCCATCGCCTTTGGCGATAAAGTGCTGTCGGATGCGAAAAAATGCGCGAGCGCTTTCTGCCGACATATATAATGCATTCTACGGTCGACAAAGATAGACGGAGAGCCACCAGACACGCACATAAGCATAAATTCAGCGCGTCTCCGATTACCATCACCTCCAAAGAGGTTGAGGATGCCATCGGTCATGCTAAACCATCCAAAGCAGTTGGCCCAGACGGCATAGCCATGTCGATGCTTAAAAGCCTAGGGAAAGAGGGTTTCAAATATATAGCGCATGTCTTCAACCTGTTTCTTTCCACCTTTGTCATTCCCGAAAAATGGAAAATGGCCAAGGTGGTCCCGCTACTATAGCCTCGGAAACCAGCTAACATAGGAGAGTCATATCGCCCGATATCTCTCCTATCGCCTGTAGCCAAGACGCTTGAAGCCATTTTGCTCCCCTACTTCAAAGCAAATTTGCAGCTAGCCTGACATCAGCATGGCTTTAGAAAACTCCATAACACCACCACCGCGCTAAATGCCATTAGCACCCAGATAAATAGTGGTTGAAATCAGAAGCCCCACCATAGAACAGTACTCGTTGCGCTAGACCTATCAAAAGCTTTTGATACGGTCAACCATGGCACGTTACTGCAAGACCTGGAAGGGTCTACCCTTCCCCCATGTCTTAAAAGGTGGACCGCAAATTATCTGGGTGGTCGGCAGGCATTGGTGCAAATCAGAAACGGAACATCAAAGCCAAGAAGAATTAAACAAGGGGTGGCACAGGGTGGTGTCCTATCCACACTTTTGTTTAATTTCTACATATCACAACTACCTTCGCCACAGGAAGGAGTTACTATCGTTTCTTACCCCGATAACTGCACAATAATGGCTTCAGGCCCGGGCCCACAGATCGATGAGCTTTGCAACAGAATAAACGGCTACCTCCCTGATCTCTCCAGTTTTTTCGCCTCGCGAAACCTAGCATTATCACCGACTAAATCATCCGAGACCTTATTTACAACTTGGACGTCCCAAATGTCTACCATTTTGAACATCCACGTCGATGGCACTACGCTACTGACTGTCCTACACCCCAAAATCTTGGGTGTGACGTTTGATCAGGATCTACATTTTGGTGAGCACGCAGCCGCAATTGTTCCAAAAATCCAGACCCATAATAAAATCCTCAAATCCCTTGCTGGCAGTACTTGGGGAAAAGACAAAAAACGCTCATTACCACATACAAAGCAATTGGCCAGCCGTTTGCGTGCTACGCGTCCCCTATATGGTCGCCAAGCCTAAAAACTACCCACTGGAAGAAGCTACAGCCCTGCCAAAATACTGCGCTCAAAACCGCCACGGGCTGTCTTCTTATGTCCCCAGAACACCATCTACATAATGAGGCGAGAGTACTCCCCATCAGGGAGAGAAATGAGATGCTAACCAAACAGTTCCTTTTGAATACCCAGAAACCTGGGCATCCCAACAGACATCTGATTGATGAGCCAACACCGCCTAGGGACTTAAGGAGTTATCTCCGTGAGCATTTTGAGGAAATACGGCACCTGAGAACTCAGCCGTATGAAACAAAAAAACACAAGCAGGTCCTTGGTGAACTCCATAAACAGGCGTCGGACCTTTATGCCGGGAAGTGCCCGGTGAATCCAGTACTCAGGGAACAGTTCCCAAAACTTGCGGAAGAGGAACGCATACTCCCCAGGGAAACGCGAGTCACTCTGGCTCAACTTCGTTCTGGATACTGTAACAGGTTAAACTCTTACATATCCAGAATCAACCCCGACATACAAAATGTATGCCCCGCTTGCAATGTGTCCCCACATGACACCAACCATCTCTTTAAATGGAATGTGGAAGCAACGCCTCTAACACCCCTTTCATTATGGTCCGCCCCTGTCGAAACAGCAAGTTTCCTTGGACTCCCGTTAGAGGATATTGATGACAATTTGTGATCGGTCGCAGCTATTAGGTGTGGCGTAACATTGCTACAACAACAACAACAACAAGCTCCAATTCTATAATTGGGTTTTTCTGCTCTGCTTTGTTAAATGCTTTAGAAGCGAAACAAATTGGTAAATCACTACCTTGCTGTTCTTGACTCAAAATAGCGCCACATCCAGTTATGGAAGCATCAACCGTAATAAAGATTTGTTTTGTAAAATCTGGATATTGAAGTAGTTTTTGGTGAAAGTAATGCTGCTTTCAAAGATAAAAATGCCTTTCGCACTCAACACCCCATACAAATTCAACTCTTTTTCTGCTTAATCGATTTAGAGGCGCTGCCAGAGACGCAAAATTTGGTATAAACCTTCTGTAATAGTTTGCAAATGCGACGAATCGTCGTACCGCGTCTTTATCAGTTGGTTTTTTTTACTTTTTAATTGCGTTTATTTTGGAGTCGTCCGGCAACAAACCTTTGGCTGAACATTTGTGACCTAAAAATGTAACTTCTGGTCGTAAAAAGTTGGATTTATTTGGGTTAAGCTTGAGATTGAAAGACCTACAAGTATTGAAAACTTTTGAAAGATTTTTAATATGGTGTGCTTCACTACAACCTATGACGATAATAGAGTCGACGTACAAAAATACGACGTTGGGTGGTATACCAGAAAAAGCTATTGTCATCATTCGTGAGAATGAATTTGGTGCTATATTTAAGCCGAATGGAAGCACTTTCCATCTAAACGCACCTCGGTCAGTGCTGAAAGAAGTAATGTAACGTGAGTCAGGATGCAAGGGGATTTGATGAAGTCCCGAAAAAAGATCTAATGTGGAAAATACTTTGCCCTGCCAAGATTGTCTAAAATATCGTCAACTCTAGCTAGTGGAAATTTATCAGCAATGAGTATTTTGTTTTCTGCGCGAAAATCTACGCACATACGATAAGCTTTTTGATCATTAGTATCCTTCTTTGGGACTACAATCAAAGGACTATTGTAATTAGAGTAACTCGGTTCAATCAATTCGTTGTCTAACAGTTTATTTACTTGGCGATTTATTTCGCGTTGAGAGTATGGCAATCGATAGTTTTTAACATATACCGGCTCGTTGTCTGTCAATCTTAATTTTTGCTCGTAGAAGTTGTTTAAAGTAATTTTGTCCGTGTCAAGAGCGAAAATGTCGGCATAATCTATGCAAAGGTCAATTAATTTACTTGGAGCATGTTGAGATATTTGATTTTTTAAAATCTAAATTAGTTTTCTCGTACGTTTATCTTCTGTTTCTGTCTTGTTATTTGTATACACATTATAATTTGAAAGTTTTTCTGTCCGAATACTGTTTCTTTTCACATACTTGATATCATCCGTGGTGTTTACGACTTTAATTAACAATGACTGGAATTAACAATGCACCTAGCTGTGAAAACGCCCTTTTCAATTTCCTGCGAGTCCACGAAAAGTGGCTCGGGTGAATCTCTCAAATCAAAAAGTCTGAATATTTCACATCTGGGAGGAATGATACAACTGTCGCTTTCTGTTCCGTGCAGGATTGGATGGAATGTTAAAGTCTTCATTTACTACATGTAAAGTATGCTTAATAGAAAAGTTTGAAAAATTTTAATTTACGGTAATTTTACCTAAAGTGGAAACTGAGTTGGAAGTAACACCGGTAATGTTGATAATGTCGTTTGTATTTAAGGAAATATTACTGTCTAAACATGATATATTTATTAAAAAAATGTCTGCTTGAGTGTCTACTAGGAAAGAAAAAAATTTTTGTGACCCGTTAAGTTGTAATTCTATGAAATCTGAGTAATTTAAATTTAAACAATAGATGCCTATTGGTGAGGGAAGTTCGCTTACTGGCTTAGTTCGTCCACCCCCAGTGTTCGCTCCTGAGGGGCACTCGCGTTTAAAGCGCGGACGTTTGCGTTTCTACCTCTACCGTTTGACGATCTAGAATTGTTACCTCTATTGTTACTATTATTTGAATTAGAATTTGTTTTTGAACGTGTATTACTATTGTTATTATTTTGGTATCTGTTTCTGTTATCATATCGATACCGCTGACTATTGTTACCGTTATGGTTTCTATTGTATGAAAATCAAATATTATTTCTATAACCAGTATAGCTGTGTTTTGGGTAAAAACCACGATAATTACCACGTGAATTTCTAAATGTATTGTTACCACGCGATCGAAAAGCTAAAACCTGACGCTCTGTTACTTCTTTGTTTTGTTCTACAATTAGTTTCGCTACTACGTCTTTCGGATCAGTAAATGCCGTTGAGTCTAAAATGGTTTTGACTTAATTTGATTTTGCATTTAAGCGACACACTTTAATTGTTTGTTCGACAGCCAATTCATGAGCTTTCGCTTGAGTGATCCCTTCAATAATAAGAGACCGCTCAAGTGAGTCAGCTAAATCTTCAACTTTTTTGGCAAAATCTGTATAATTGTTATTGTTAACGTGCAACGCTGCAATTTTTCCTGCTACAACTGTCGAGTTGTCTGGTTTGGTCCTACTACGTTGAGCTACTTTAATTTCATTGACTGAAGTTACTTGTCTTGGTATTGCTTCACGGGCTTTACCCTCAAGTTTTGGTTTTAAGAATGCTATAAAAGTATTAGGTAAATTTTCAGTAGCGAATTCTTCAAGTAATTCAATTTTGTCTATAAAAGTCTCAAGTGCTAGAGGATCACCGATGTAGTTTTCTCTAATAAAATTAGCACACGTGTTAATGAAAGTTTTCTTTTCCTCAACGTTTTGTATAACGTTTGTACTAATAGAATCGTTAAGATCTGATTTTACGTAAGATGAAGGGGTAACTAAGTTTGCACTATTTGAGTCGTTAAGATCTGATTTTAAATTAGAAGTTAAATTTTTACTAGAAGAATCTTCGAAGCCTGTGAAATCTGTCGACAAGAATAATTTATTTTTCTGGTTTGTGACTGTTTCTGTCGAAGATGAAGTTAAACTTTCGTAGCTTGAAGCTGATTTATCGGAATCGGATTCTGAATCTGATGCTTTTTGCACTTGCTTACAACTTCTAAGGCTGTACATATGTAGTTATCAGAATAGCAAAAAGGCTTAGCTCAAACTATGAAATTAATGAAGCACTTGTTTCAATGTCTGAATATATATTTGAAGCTAAAGTATTGAGGAAAAAGAGAAAAAAAAATAAAAAAATTTATAAAGGGGAACTGATTTACAGGTGAATAGTCCTAAAGAAATATTTTACAATTTATTGGAAGAATTAATTGAAACTGCAGTATACTTGTATGAAAAATCTGTAAAAAGTAAATGAATTTAAAATGGCTCAAAAGTAGGTAAGTATGAATTGGTAAAAATCTCAAAATGTGGTAATCTGTTCAAAAATCCATTTATATTCACGGACGCACCGCTGTATTAAAAAAAATCTCAATTGGCTTTTCACGGAACCACCGTTTATATCAAAGAATCTTAATTGGTTTTTAACGGAACCACCGCATATACCAAACAAATTTTAATTGGTTTTTAACGGAACCACCGCATATATTAAACAAATTTTAACTGGTTTTTAACGGAACCGCCGCATATATTAAAATTTTTAATTTTATAGGGTACCTGCAGACTGTTTATCTAGTTATATAGTATTTATAACTTATAATATTGTATATGTATGGCATATGATCGCCATTATTCGTATTTTCCCACATCAGTTAACGAGAATATGTTTTTCAGCTTTTTAGGCCAAACTTTTAAACAGCCGCTGCAGAACCAAGCTCACTACCTTCACACCACGTTTTCCACTCACCGTTGCTATACCACCGTCCAAAACCCGGTTGCCTGACAAGGCTCCAGCCTCACGGTCGCCATGTGAGGTTCCATTTTGGAACCTCTGAAAAATTGATGTGCGCTTTGCACGCCCAACTCACTCCACTCAAGACACCAAACAATGTATTTTAATATAGTTTTCGACTCTTTTATTTAGTGTAGGTTTTAGTTTCTTCATTTAATAAATAGTTTTAAACAATAGACTTAGTTTTGTATTTTTGGGTTTTAAATATTTTAGTTTTAGTTTGCTCGCACTTGTTGGTGTGTTCGATGTCCAAATTATAATAATAATGGCCGGTCTTTTTCTGCCGAGCCGAATTTCTATGTTTCCAAGTCGTTCCAACAGCTGTTGTCCGTTCACAGTAGACAACGGGTGTTGCAGCAATTTGGAAACAGGGTGACATTTTTATTATTTATTAGGCTGCTGTTACAGTGTTACTTCCTCGCGTATGTTTGGTGTTTTAGGCCTATTTGCCGTAATATTAGTTGCGAAATTGTGAAACGGAGGGGGGCGCGGAAAGGGTAACGACGGTGGCCGGATGAGCACCGATTGGGTAACTTGGGCTTGACCATATTGTTTGGGCACCGCCCCCGTACTAGTTGTACTTTCTTGTATAATACCTTGTGGTGCGCACTGCCCACTACCGCCTACATTTTCATTCCCTTTGGTTTTCGTACTTACAAACCTATCTGAAAGATCGATGAATGCGGGATCACCCCCATTCATTTGCTTATATGCGTCTTCTGCTGGCATGTTGGCTGTTTTTGTTCTTGCTCGCGTATTATGGGCCGGTGGCGAGTGATTCATAAGACTTATTAAAAAAAAATTTTTAGGACTTTAAAAAAATCTTTGTGTAACGAGGCACTAAAAAAAACAATGTAAAATCTTCTAATATATAAAATTCTTCTGCCACGGTGTTAGAGGCTTAACTCCTCTCATGAAATATTGTGAGCATATTGGGTAGGTCTGAGAATCGGCCAACGTTTCCTTTTTTTCGCTACGTGCCTAGGGCGTTGACATCAAAGCGTGGACCCGGGTACCCCTAGAATGTGTTTATACAATATGGATATTAAATGAAAGCTGTTGATGAGTGATATAGTACAGGATAATTTTCATACAACTGGGAGGTTAGGGTCTCGAGATATAGCCCAAAACGTGGACCCGGGTACCCCTAGAATGTGTTTATACAATATGGATATCAAATGAAAACTGTTGATGAGTGCTACAGTACAGGATAATTTTCATACAACTGGGAGGCTAGGGTCTCGAGATATAGCCCAAAACGTGGACCCGGGTACCGCTAGAATGTGTTTATACAGTATGGATATCAAATGAAAGATGTGGATGAGTGCTATAGTACAGGATAATTTTCATACAACTGGGAGGCTAGGGTCTCGAGATATAGCCCAAAACGTGGACCCGGGTACCCCTAGAATGTGTTTATACAATATGCATATCAAATGAAAACTGTTGATGAGTGCTATAGTACAGGATAATTTTCATACAACTGGGAGGCTAGGGTCTCGAGATATAGCCCAAAACGTGGACCCGGGTACCCTTAGAATGTGTTTATACACTATGGATATCAAATGAAAGCTGTTGATGAGTGCTATAGTACAGGATAATTTTTGTACCCCTGGGTGACTAGGGTCTCGAGATAAAGGCCAAAACGTGGACCCGGGTACCCCTAGAATGTGTTTATACAATATGGATATCAAATGAAAGCTGTTGATTAGTGCTATAGTACAGGATAATTTTCATACAACTGGGAGGCTAGGGTCTCGAGATATATCCCAAAACGTGGACCCGGGTACCCCTAGAATGTGTTTATACAATATGGATATCGAATGAAAGCTTTTGATGAGTGCTATAGTACATGCTAATTTTCATACAACTGGGAGGCTAGGGTCTCGAGATATAGCCCAAAACGTGGACCCGGGTACCCCTAGAATGTGTTTATACAATATGGATATCAAATGAAAACTGTTGATGAGTGATATAGTACAGGATAATTTTCATACAACTGGGAGGCGAGGGTCTCCAGACATAGCCGAAAACGTGGACCTGGGTACCCCTAGAATGTGTTTATACAATATGGATGTCAAATGAAAGCTGTTGATGAGTGCTATAGTACAGGATAATTTTCATACAACCGGGAGATAGGATCTCGAGATATAGCCCAAAACGTGAACCCGGGTACCCTTAGAATGTGTTTATACACTATGGATATCAAATGAAAGCTGTTGATGAGTGCTATAGTACATGCTAATTTTCATACAACTGGGAGGCTAGGGTCTCGAGATATAGCCCAAAACGTGGACCCGGGTACCCCTAGAATGTGTTTATACAATATGGATATCAAATGAAAACTGTTGATGAGTGATATAGTACAGGATAATTTTCATACAACTGGGAGGCGAGGGTCTCCAGACATAGCCGAAAACGTGGACCTGGGTACCCCTAGAATGTGTTTATACAATATGGATGTCAAATGAAAGCTGTTGATGAGTGCTATAGTACAGGATAATTTTCATACAACCGGGAGATAGGATCTCGAGATATAGCCCAAAACGTGAACCCGGATACACCTAGAATTTGTTTTTACATTATGGGTATCAAATTGAAGCTGTTGATGTATGCTTTAGTAAAGGGTAAGTTTTACACCACTGGGTGACTACGATCTCGAGATATAGGCCAAAACATGGACCCGGATGCACCTAGAATGTGTTTTATATTATGGATATCTAATTGAAGCTGTTGATGTGTGCTATAATACAGAGTAAGTTTTAGACCGCTGAGTGGCTAGGGTCTCGAGATATAGGTCAAAACATGGACCCGCATACCCCTACAATGTATGTGTATTATGGATATCAAATTAAAGCTGTTGCTGAAAGCTCTAAAGTTCATTGTGACATTCGATTTAGTCGCATCAACCTGGCAAAACTGATAAATATGCATGCGAAGCCGAAATAAAGACAAGAATTAATAATACCCACATACCTATTAACATACGTCCTATTCGATTTGCCTGAAATTTCGTATATAAATTTGCCTATATTAGTATTTACGATGCTATTTTCTGGGAAGTATACCAGAGACAGACTGGGACTGGGATTAGGACTAGAACTGGGACTGAGACTGAGACTCGGAGTGGGACATACCACCCCCTGAGACTGGTAATACGAGACGAAGAAGAAGGAGAAAAACTTGAGAGAAGATAAGAGAGAGAAGCAGACTGAAAAAGAGATAGAATGAGACGAAGATGGAGATGAAGCGAAAAAGACGAAGGGAGGAGTGCATAAAATGATTAGGAAAAAGTGTAGAGGGGTAGGACAGAGTTAGACGGAAAATGCTTATTAAAATGTATGCAGATTGACCAAATTTAGGGCAGAACAACGTCTGCCGGGTCTGCTAGTGTATATATATATATATATATATTAAAAAATCTCTATGTAACCCTAAAAGGGAAAACTATAATATAAAAACACAAAATGTATGCTAACTCCTATGAGCCTTGAGTGTCTACGGACACGCTTTCACGTACTAGCGCTTTAACAAGATCAAAAGAATATTAATATATAAAAAAGTTTAAATAAATATAAAATATACGTATATGTGGGTTAAAACCCTATGCGAGATTACATGTAACAACGTAATAAACGAAAAACAAAAAAAATGTATTGGTAATAAAACAATCTTAATGTAAAGACCATATATATAAGTCGAGATGACTGCGTATATATGTATGTATATTAGATCCTATAAAAATTTAATCTCGGCTAGCACAAACCACTGTATCAGCGCCACTCGTAGTAAAAAAATACAATTATATCGGTAATAAAGTAGAAAAAAAATCCTGATGTAATAAAAAAAATATATATATACGATCTAAGGAAAGTATATGCGCGTTAAATTCTCTCTAATTGACTATTCGCAAATACGCACCCATATATTAAAAAACCATGTAATATAAAAAGAAACGTGTATTAATAAAAAAATATTTATAAATATGAAAAAACTATAATATAGGATATCTGTATATGCGTATGTGCAATCCCATAGGTACTGAATCTTATAAAAAATATATATATATTGGTATAAAAATATTGATGTAAAACGAAATATCAAATAGCCACGTAATCTCGATATAATCTCAAAAAGGAGAATATACGACAAAACAAAATATATGTATATGAGTTTGCCGGGGATTGCCGGTATCGCTTTAAATGTATGAAAACATTTATTTCAAGCAATTTTTAATTGTATAATTTATTTAATAATTTGGGAAAAATTTTAACAACGTGACATCAGGACGGACAAGGCGACAGCTGTTTCGATTATACCTTGTAAATCTCTTCAAAGCCTTTTCTCCCGGGAGTGGGAGTCGAACCCGCACTCCTACGATAGTTGAAATGGTTATAAACGCATTCAGCTACGTCATGCCTTAGTTGTTGTAAAGTTTTTCCCAATTGCCTTCTTACGCATATATTATCTTTCACATATCGCATAATTCGTATGTAGTTATGTGTTAAAGTTATGCATGTTTGTAAGGCGGTTTTCAGAGAAACTTGGTATTTTGTTGTTGTTTTTGTTCTATTTATAGAACTACAACGAATTAACCAAATGTGTCTACTTATATGAGTTTGCCGGGGATTGCCCGCATTGCTTTAAATGTATGAAAACGTTTATTTCAAGCAATTTTTAATTTTATAATTTATTTAATAATTTGGGGAAAATTTAAACAACGTGACATCAGGACGGACAAGGTGACAGCTGTTTCGATTATACGTTGTAAATCTCTTCAAAGCCTTTTCTCCCGGGAGTGGGAGTCGAAACCGCACTCCTACGATAGTTGAAATGGTTATAAACGCATTCATCTACGTCATGCCTTAGTTGTTGTAAAGTTTTTCCCAATTGCCTTCTTACGCATATTTTATCTTTCACACATCACATAATTCATATGTAGTTATGTGTTAAAGTTATGCATGTTTGTAAGGCGGTTTTCAGAGAAACTTGGTATTTTGTTGTTGTTTTTGTTCTATTTATAGAACTACAACGAATTAACCAAAATTTTTTCCAAATTATTAAATAAATTATAAAATTAAAAATTGCTTGAAATAAATGTTTTCATACATTTAAAGCGATACGGGCAATCCCCGGCAAACTCATTTAAGTAGACACATTTAATTGAAATGAATGTTCATAAACGTATAATGACTTATTAACGTAACACGTACACCAAAAAATCAAACCTTTGAAAAAACTGACTCCAAAAAAACAATACCAAAATTAAGATAAAAACTCCCCAATATAAAAAAATGTATAAAAAAAATTAAATAATTTAGAACATTATGAGTTGGCGGGAGTTCCGATGGCCTGACTACTTGAGTAGGCTTAGGGTTCTGGAGCATAGTTGTTCGTTCCTGTGTGGGTTTGTATGTGAATCCTCACTGATAAACTGAATAAACGAAACAAATAAAAAAAAAACTCTTTTATGCTTCACAACATCTACCCTTCGCGATGTAGTTGTGGTCACAAAATCTACTACTCATGGAACAACAAAACTCAAAAATCAGTGTTTCGGCTTCCACAGTTGAAGCAATATCTCTCTATAAAAAAAAAAAGAGAAAAAAAAATTAAAATAAAGCAAATAGATCACCCTCATGTTTGGTGTCTATGCCAACGGTGGTTATTGTATAAGATCTGGTGGGCTGGCTCATAACTACTGGTGCAATTAAACTTTGTAAGAAATACACAAGCAAGTCACTTAACTAGCTTAGATACCCGCTTACACCATAAACTTTTTTCAAATAAACGTTTTTTTGAAAACCTTAATACATTTGTAAGTGCAAGATTAATTGAATAAAAAAAACATAATTATATCTGTTGAAAGAATAAGCCAAATACTTTATTATTCTCCAGTCTGGCAACATTATACGTTTTTGCCTTTCTATGAATCTTTAAATTGTAGCTTCTAAGTTCGTAATGTAAAGACACAAAATTCAGTTCTCATTAAACCACGGCTTTGTAAACATCAGAATATCTGCATTTTTATTTCAAAGGAATAAAAAACTTCTAACAAAGGTTATGGGCCCAGAGTCCAAAGAAAATTCGAGAACTCTAATAAATCAAATTAATTAATTGTGTGAACAATAAAACGTTTTTAGTAACGCGATCGAAAAAGTTTAAGTAATTCGGTTTTTGATTTTTAAAACATACATACGTACGTGCGAAATAAATACGCGTAAAAAAATACAAAATGAGTGTACACCTCCAAATAGAGAAGTTGGGTGATGATAACTATGACGTGTGGTCAGTGTCCGTGCGAAGTATACTCATTACGGCGGATTTTTGGAACGTTGTATGCGGAAATTATGAAAAAGCAAAAGATGCTACCGCCGAAGAAATCCTTAAGTGGGAAACCACAGATCAAAAGGCTTTGGCATGTTTAATTTTAAATATAAAGCCGACACAGTTAATGCACATAAAGACGTGCATAACAGCGGCAGAGGCATGGCAAAAATTGCGCGACATTCATTTGCCAGTCGGTCCAGTGAAAAAAGTTCAGCAGTATCAAAAACTGTTACGCTTAAACATGCAACAAGGTGACAGTGTAGTACGGTATGTAAATGAGTTTGTGGCAACAGTCGACAAATTAGCCGAATTGTACATTCAAATAAACGAAGAGTTAAAAGCCATAATGTTGCTTTCAAGCCTTCCAAATTCATGGGAAAACTTCGTTGTCGCTATTGAAACGCGCGACAAGTTGCCGACGTTCGACGTAGTTAAATCTAAAATTTTAGAAGAGGGAACGCGAAGGCAAGAAAAAGATGATCGAGAATGCACACAAGCAGTCTACGCACATTCAAGTAAAAACATGACACAAAAGCAACATGAGTATGGTATTACAAATGACGAAAAGAATAAAAGCAAAGTAAATAGTAAAAAAGAAAAAGACAAACAGCGTTTTAAGGGGAAATGTTTCAATTGCCAAAAATTAGGTCATCGCGCAAGTGAGTGCCGAAGCAAGAAAAAGAATGCAAATACTGAAATGCACAGTGAGACACACGAATCATCAAATCATTTAATGTATGGTGCAATTGATAATGTAGCAAAAAGAGACACATGGTGCATTGACAGCGGCGCTACATCACACATGTGTTGTGATAAAAATATGTTTACATCGTTTACTGAAAAGAATTCTCATGTCATGTTAGCAGCAGAGAAGTTTATAGAATCGTCTGGAATAGGTTCAGTAGTGCTAAAAAGAGAAAACAATAAAATTCTGTTGAATGATGTGTTATTTGTCCCATCTCTGCTTATGAATTTTCTGTCAGTAAGTAAGGCAGCGCAGTATGGGAATTCGACAGTATTTACATGCAACAGTGCCATAATAAAAAACAAGAAACAGCAAACAGTGCTACAAGCAGAGCGTGTAAATAATTTATATGTATATCGGAATGAAGAAAAAACAAATATTGTTTGTTTACTAAGTGAAAGTTCATTAGTTGTAAAGTGGCACAATCGTTTTGGTCACTTAAATATGCAAAGTTTAAAACAACTAAATGACAGTGAACATGTGCGCGGTATGAATATTAGAAATATGCCAGCCAAAATCAGTTGCGATACGTGTAATCAAGCAAAAATATGTGCTTTGCCATTTACGCAAACAAATGCGCGAATATCGAAGAGCAAACTTTAATTGTGCATACGGATGTGTGTGGCCCCATGAACGTTAAATCGTTAGGTGGAAAGAAATATTTCGTCACTTTCATCGACGATTATTCTCGTAAAATTTTTGTTTATTTTATGCACAATAAAAATGAGTTTTTGAAGAAACCGGTAGTAAAATAAAAGCCTTGCGTAGTGATAACGGCAGGGAATATATAAATGATGAATTTGATAATTTTTTGGTAAAATGCGGAATTAAAAGACAATTAACAGTGCCTTATACACCCCAACAAAACGGTGTTGCAGAACGGGCGAACCGCACAATCGTAGAAATGGCAAAAAGTTTATTAATTCATGCAAAGCTAGACGAGCTTTTGTGGGCAGAGGCGGTTCAAACCGCAGTGTATATCTGTAATCGGTGTCCAACGCAAGCGCTTAATAATCTTATACCATTTGAAATGTGGCATAAACGCAAACCTTCAGTCAAACATTTACGAATTTTTGGGTCAAGAGTTTTTGCACTAGAAAAAACCATTAAAAGCAAGTTTGCGGCCAAAAGTAAAGGATACACATTTGTGGGATATTCTTGCACAGCAAAGGCGTATCGACTTTATGATCGCCAAAAACGTGTAGTCATAGAAAGGCGTTACGTCAGATTTGCAGAAGGCGATTTTGGTACGCGTGTAACTTCGGAACAAAGCAATGATTTTATGACAAACACCATTCGCCTAGAATCCAACGAAAGTCAAGAATCTCAGCGTTCATCATCAAATGATACCATAGCTGAAGCTGAACAAAATGCAGGCTGTGATTCAGGCGATGATGAGGAGGATTTTGCCACTGCTAACAGTTCCGAAGACGATAATCAAGACGAAGAACAACTAGAACCACGTATGGATCATTCCGAACAACACAACGTAAAGCGACGTGGGGCAGGTCGTCCTAAACCAATACACACAGGTAAGCCTGGTAGACCTAAAAACCAGTATCATTACCTTAATTACATTGAAGATTTGGAAACACCACAAACTGCAGCAGAAGCATTGAGTGGCCAACACGCAAAAATTGGCAAAAATCAATGCAAGCCGAATACGATGCACTTATAGCAAACAATACATGGTCGTTAGTTGATTTACCTGCAGAGCATAAAGCTATTGGGTCAAAGTGGGTTTTTAGAATCAAACTAAATGTTGAGGGCGATATAGAGCGATTTAAATCCAGATTAGTTGCCAAGGGTTGTGTACAACAATTAGGTATTAATTACTGGGAAACGTTTTCTCCAGTAATAAGGTACGAAATATTTTACAATTTATTGGAAGAATTAATTGAAACTGCAGTATACTTGTATGAAAAATCTGTAAAAAGTAAATGAATTTAAAATGGCTCAAAAGTAGGTAAGTATGAATTGGTAAAAATCTCAAAATGTGGTAATCTGTTCAAAAATCCATTTATATTCACGGACGCACCGCTGTATTAAAAAAAAATCTCAATTGGCTTTTCACGGAACCACCGTTTATATCAAAGAATCTTAATTGGGTTTTAACGGAACCACCGCATATACCAAACAAATTTTAATTGGTTTTTAACGGAACCACCGCATATATTAAACAAATTTTAACTGGTTTTTAACGGAACCGCCGCATATATTAAAATTTTTAATTTTATAGGGTACCTGCAGACTGTTTATCTAGTTATATAGTATTTATAACTTATAATATTGTATATGTATGGCATATGATCGCCATTATTCGTATTTTCCCACATCAGTTAACGAGAATATGTTTTTCAGCTTTTTAGGCCAAACTTTTAAACAGCCGCTGCAGAACCAAGCTCACTACCTTCACACCACGTTTTCCACTCACCGTTGCTATACCACCGTCCAAAACCCGGTTGCCTGACAAGGCTCCAGCCTCACGGTCGCCATGTGAGGTTCCATTTTGGAACCTCTGAAAAATTGATGTGCGCTTTGCACGCCCAACTCACTCCACTCAAGACACCAAACAATGTATTTTAATATAGTTTTCGACTCTTTTATTTAGTGTAGGTTTTAGTTTCTTCATTTAATAAATAGTTTTAAACAATAGACTTAGTTTTGTATTTTTGGGTTTTAAATATTTTAGTTTTAGTTTGCTCGCACTTGTTGGTGTGTTCGATGTCCAAATTATAATAATAATGGCCGGTCTTTTTCTGCCGAGCCGAATTTCTATGCTTCCAAGTCGTTCCAACAGCTGTTGTCCGTTCACAGTAGACAACGGGTGTTGCAGCAATTTGGAAACAGGGTGACATTTTTATTATTTATTAGGCTGCTGTTACAGTGTTACTTCCTCGCGTATGTTTGGTGTTTTAGGCCTATTTGCCGTAATATTAGTTGCGAAATTGTGAAACGGAGGGGGGCGCGGAAAGGGTAACGACGGTGGCCGGATGAGCACCGATTGGGTAACTTGGGCTTGACCATATTGTTTGGGCACCGCCCCCGTACTAGTTGTACTTTCTTGTATAATACCTTGTGGTGCGCACTGCCCACTACCGCCTACATTTTCATTCCCTTTGGTTTTCGTACTTACAAACCTATCTCAAAGATCGATGAATGCGGGATCACCCCCATTCATTTGCTTATATGCGTCTTCTGCTGGCATGTTGGCTGTTTTTGTTCTTGCTCGCGTATTATGGGCCGGTGGCGAGTGATTCATAAGACTTATTAAAAAAAAATTTTTAGGACTTTAAAAAAATCTTTGTGTAACGAGGCACTAAAAAAAACAATGTAAAATCTTCTAATATATAAAATTCTTCTGCCACGGTGTTAGAGGCTTAACTCCTCTCATGAAATATTGTGAGCATATTGGGTAGGTCTGAGAATCGGCCAACGTTTCCTTTTTTTCGCTACGTGCCTAGGGCGTTGACATCAAAGCGTGGACCCGGGTACCCCTAGAATGTGTTTATACAATATGGATATCAAATGAAAGCTGTTGATGAGTGATATAGTACAGGATAATTTTCATACAACTGGGAGGTTAGGGTCTCGAGATATAGCCCAAAACGTGGACCCGGGTACCCCTAGAATGTGTTTATACAATATGGATATCAAATGAAAACTGTTGATGAGTGCTACAGTACAGGATAATTTTCATACAACTGGGAGGCTAGGGTCTCGAGATATAGCCCAAAACGTGGACCCGGGTACCCCTAGAATGTGTTTATACAGTATGGATATCAAATGAAAGATGTGGATGAGTGCTATAGTACAGGATAATTTTCATACAACTGGGAGGCTAGGGTCTCGAGATATAGCCCAAAACGTGGACCCGGGTACCCCTAGAATGTGTTTATACAATATGCATATCAAATGAAAACTGTTGATGAGTGCTATAGTACAGGATAATTTTCATACAACTGGGAGGCTAGGGTCTCGAGATATAGCCCAAAACGTGGACCCGGGTACCCTTAGAATGTGTTTATACACTATGGATATCAAATGAAAGCTGTTGATGAGTGCTATAGTACAGGATAATTTTTGTACCCCTGGGTGACTAGGGTCTCGAGATAAAGGCCAAAACGTGGACCCGGGTACCCCTAGAATGTGTTTATACAATATGGATATCAAATGAAAGCTGTTGATTAGTGCTATAGTACAGGATAATTTTCATACAACTGGGAGGCTAGGGTCTCGAGATATATCCCAAAACGTGGACCCGGGTACCCCTAGAATGTGTTTATACAATATGGATATCGAATGAAAGCTTTTGATGAGTGCTATAGTACAGGATAATTTTCATACAACTGGGAGGCTATGGTCTCGAGATATAGCCCAAAATGTGGACCCGGGTACCCCTAGAATGTGTTTATACAATATGGATATCAAATGAAAGCTGTTGATGAGTGCTATAGTACATGCTAATTTTCATACAACTGGGAGGCTAGGGTCTCGAGATATAGCCCAAAACGTGGACCCGGGTACCCCTAGAATGTGTTTATACAATATGGATATCAAATGAAAACTGTTGATGAGTGATATAGTACAGGATAATTTTCATACAACTGGGAGGCGAGGGTCTCCAGACATAGCCGAAAACGTGGACCTGGGTACCCCTAGAATGTGTTTATACAATATGGATGTCAAATGAAAGCTGTTGATGAGTGCTATAGTACAGGATAATTTTCATACAACCGGGAGATAGGATCTCGAGATATAGCCCAAAACGTGAACCCGGATACACCTAGAATTTGTTTTTACATTATGGGTATCAAATTGAAGCTGTTGATGTATGCTTTAGTAAAGGGTAAGTTTTACACCACTGGGTGACTACGATCTCGAGATATAGGCCAAAACATGGACCCGGATGCACCTAGAATGTGTTTTATATTATGGATATCTAATTGAAGCTGTTGATGTGTGCTATAATACAGAGTAAGTTTTAGACCGCTGAGTGACTAGGGTCTCGAGATATAGGTCAAAACATGGACCCGGATACCCCTACAATGTATGTGTATTATGGATATCAAATTAAAGCTGTTGCTGAAAGCTCTAAAGTTCATTGTGACATTCGATTTAGTCGCATCAACCTGGCAAAACTGATAAATATGCATGCGAAGCCGAAATAAAGACAAGAATTAATAATACCCACATACCTATTAACATACGTCCTATTCGATTTGCCTGAAATTTCGTATATAAATTTGCCTATATTAGTATTTACGATGCTATTTTCTGGGAAGTATACCAGAGACAGACTGGGACTGGGATTAGGACTAGAACTGGGACTGAGACTGAGACTCGGAGTGGGACATACCACCCCCTGAGACTGGTAATACGAGACGAAGAAGAAGGAGAAAAACTTGAGAGAAGATAAGAGAGAGAAGCAGACTGAAAAAGAGATAGAATGAGACGAAGATGGAGATGAAGCGAAAAAGACGAAGGGAGGAGTGCATAAAATGATTAGGAAAAAGTGTAGAGGGGTAGGACAGAGTTAGACGGAAAATGCTTATTAAAATGTATGCAGATTGACCAAATTTAGGGCAGAACAACGTCTGCCGGGTCTGCTAGTGTATATATATATATATATATATTAAAAAATCTCTATGTAACCCTAAAAGGGAAAACTATAATATAAAAACACAAAATGTATGCTAACTCCTATGAGCCTTGAGTGTCTACGGACACGCTTTCACGTACTAGCGCTTTAACAAGATCAAAAGAATATTTATATATAAAAAAGTTTAAATAAATATAAAACATACGTATATGTGGGTTAAAACCCTATGCGAGATTACATGTAACAACGTAATAAACGAAAAACAAAAAAAATGTATTGGTAATAAAACAATCTTAATGTAAAGACCATATATATAAGTCGAGATGACTGCGTATATATGTATGTATATTAGATCCTATAAAAATTTAATCTCGGCTAGCACAAACCACTGTATCAGCGCCACTCGTAGTAAAAAAATACAATTATATCGGTAATAAAGTAGAAAAAAAATCCTGATGTAATAAAAAAAAATATATATATACGATCTAAGGAAAGTATATGCGCGTTAAATTCTCTCTAATTGACTATTCGCAAATACGCACCCATATATTAAAAAACCATGTAATATAAAAAGAAACGTGTATTAATAAAAAAATATTTATAAATATGAAAAAACTATAATATAGGATATCTGTATATGCGTATGTGCAATCCCATAGGTACTGAATCTTATAAAAAATATATATATATTGGTATAAAAATATTGATGTAAAAAAAAATATCAAATAGCCACGTAATCTCGATATAATCTCAAAAAGGAGAATATACGACAAAACAAAATATATGTATATGAGTTTGCCGGGGATTGCCGGTATCGCTTTAAATGTATGAAAACATTTATTTCAAGCAATTTTTAATTGTATAATTTATTTAATAATTTGGGAAAAATTTAAACAACGTGAAATCAGGACGGACAAGGCGACAGCTGTTTCGATTATACCTTGTAAATCTCTTCAAAGCCTTTTCTCCCGGGAGTGGGAGTCGAACCCGCACTCCTACGATAGTTGAAATGGTTATAAACGCATTCAGCTACGTCATGCCTTAGTTGTTGTAAAGTTTTTCCCAATTGCCTTCTTACGCATATATTATCTTTCACATATCGCATAATTCGTATGTAGTTATGTGTTAAAGTTATGCATGTTTGTAAGGCGGTTTTCAGAGAAACTTGGTATTTTTTTGTTGTTTTTGTTCTATTTATAGAACTACAACGAATTAACCAAATGTGTCTACTTATATGAGTTTGCCGGGGATTGCCCGCATTGCTTTAAATGTATGAAAACGTTTATTTCAAGCAATTTTTAATTTTATAATTTATTTAATAATTTGGGGAAAATTTAAACAACGTGACATCAGGACGGACAAGGTGACAGCTGTTTCGATTATACGTTGTAAATCTCTTCAAAGCCTTTTCTCCCGGGAGTGGGAGTCGAAACCGCACTCCTACGATAGTTGAAATGGTTATAAACGCATTCATCTACGTCATGCCTTAGTTGTTGTAAAGTTTTTCCCAATTGCCTTCTTACGCATATATTATCATTCACACATCACATAATTCATATGTAGTTATGTGTTAAAGTTATGCATGTTTGTAAGGCGGTTTTCAGAGAAACTTGGTATTTTGTTGTTGTTTTTGTTCTATTTATAGAACTACAACGAATTAACCAAAATTTTTTCCAAATTATTAAATAAATTATAAAATTAAAAATTGCTTGAAATAAATGTTTTCATACATTTAAAGCGATACGGGCAATCCCCGGCAAACTCATTTAAGTAGACACATTTAATTGAAATGAATGTTCATAAACGTATAATAACGTATTAACGTAACACGTACACCAAAAAATCAAACCTTTGAAAAAACTGACTCCAAAAAAACAATACCAAAATTAAGATAAAAACTCCCCAATATAAAAAAATGTATAAAAAAAATTAAATAATTTAGAACATTATGAGTTGGCGGGAGTTCCGATGGCCTGACTACTTGAGTAGGCTTAGGGTTCTGGAGCATAGTTGTTCGTTCCTGTGTGGGTTTGTATGTGAATCCTCACTGATAAACTGAATAAACGAAACAAATAAAAAAAAAACTATTTTATGCTTCACAACATCTACCCTTCGCGATGTAGTTGTGGTCACAAAATCTACTACTCATGGAACAACAAAACTCAAAAATCTGTGTTTCGGCTTCCACAGTTGAAGCAATATCTCTCTATAAAAAAAAAAAAAGAAAAAAAAAAATTTAAATAAAGCAAATAGATCACCCTCATGTTTGGTGTCTATGCCAACGGTGGTTATTGTATAAGATCTGGTGGGCTGGCTCATAACTACTGGTGCAATTAAACTTTGTAAGAAATACACAAGCAAGTCACTTAACTAGCTTAGATACCCGCTTACACCATAAACTTTTTTCAAATAAACGTTTTTTTGAAAACCTTAATACATTTGTAAGTGCAAGATTAATTGAATAAAAAAAACATAATTATATCTGTTGAAAGAATAAGCCAAATACTTTATTATTCTCCAGTCTGGCAACATTATACGTTTTTGCCTTTCTATGAATCTTTAAATTGTAGCTTCTAAGTTCGTAATGTAAAGACACAAAATTCAGTTCTCATTAAACCACGGCTTTGTAAACATCAGAATATCTGCATTTTTATTTCAAAGGAATAAAAAACTTCTAACAAAGGTTATGGGCCCAGAGTCCAAAGAAAATTCGAGAACTCTAATAAATCAAATTAATTAATTGTGTGAACAATAAAACGTTTTTAGTAACGCGATCGAAAAAGTTTAAGTAATTCGGTTTTTGATTTTTAAAACATACATACGTACGTGCGAAATAAATACGCGTAAAAAAATACAAAATGAGTGTACACCTCCAAATAGAGAAGTTGGGTGATGATAACTATGACGTGTGGTCAGTGTCCGTGCGAAGTATACTCATTACGGCGGATTTTTGGAACGTTGTATGCGGAAATTATGAAAAAGCAAAAGATGCTACCGCCGAAGAAATCCTTAAGTGGGAAACCACAGATCAAGAGGCTTTGGCATGTTTAATTTTAAATATAAAGCCAACACAGTTAATGCACATAAAGACGTGCATAACAGCGGCAGAGGCATGGCAAAAATTGCGCGACATTCATTTGCCAGTCGGTCCAGTGAAAAAAGTTCAGCAGTATCAAAAACTGTTACGCTTAAACATGCAACAAGGTGACAGTGTAGTACGGTATGTAAATGAGTTTGTGGCAACAGTCGACAAATTAGCCGAATTGTACATTCAAATAAACGAAGAGTTAAAAGCCATAATGTTGCTTTCAAGCCTTCCAAATTCATGGGAAAACTTCGTTGTCGCTATTGAAACGCGCGACAAGTTGCCGACGTTCGACGTAGTTAAATCTAAAATTTTAGAAGAGGGAACGCGAAGGCAAGAAAAAGATGATCGAGCATGCACACAAGCAGTCTACGCACATTCAAGTAAAAACATGACACAAAAGCAACATGAGTATGGTATTACAAATGACGAAAAGAATAAAAGCAAAGTAAATAGTAAAAAAGAAAAAGACAAACAGCGTTTTAAGGGGAAATGTTTCAATTGCCAAAAATTAGGTCATCGCGCAAGTGAGTGCCGAAGCAAGAAAAAGAATGCAAATACTGAAATGCACAGTGAGACACACGAATCATCAAATCATTTAATGTATGGTGCAATTGATAATGTAGCAAAAAGAGACACATGGTGCATTGACAGCGGCGCTACATCACACATGTGTTGTGATAAAAATATGTTTACATCGTTTACTGAAAAGAATTCTCATGTCATGTTAGCAGCAGAGAAGTTTATAGAATCGTCTGGAATAGGTTCAGTAGTGCTAAAAAGAGAAAACAATAAAATTCTGTTGAATGATGTGTTATTTGTCCCATCTCTGCTTATGAATTTTCTGTCAGTAAGTAAGGCAGCGCAGTATGGGAATTCGACAGTATTTACATGCAACAGTGCCATAATAAAAAACAAGAAACAGCAAACAGTGCTACAAGCAGAGCGTGTAAATAATTTATATGTATATCGAAATGAAGAAAAAACAAATATTGTTTGTTTACTAAGTGAAAGTTCATTAGTTGTAAAGTGGCACAATCGTTTTGGTCACTTAAATATGCAAAGTTTAAAACAACTAAATGACAGTGAACATGTGCGCGGTATGAATATTAGAAATATGCCAGCCAAAATCAGTTGCGATACGTGTAATCAAGCAAAAATATGTGCTTTGCCATTTACGCAAACAAATGCGCGAATATCGAAGAGCAAACTTTAATTGTGCATACGGATGTGTGTGGCCCCATGAACGTTAAATCGTTAGGTGGAAAGAAATATTTCGTCACTTTCATCGACGATTATTCTCGTAAAATTTTTGTTTATTTTATGCACAATAAAAATGAGTTTTTGAAGAAACCGGTAGTAAAATAAAAGCCGTGCGTAGTGATAACGGCAGGGAATATATAAATGATGAATTTGATAATTTTTTGGTAAAATGCGGAATTAAAAGACAATTAACAGTGCCTTATACACCCCAACAAAACGGTGTTGCAGAACGAGCGAACCGCACAATCGTAGAAATGGCAAAAAGTTTATTAATTCATGCAAAGCTAGACGAGCTTTTGTGGGCAGAGGCGGTTCAAACCGCAGTGTATATCTGTAATCGGTGTCCAACGCAAGCGCTTAATAATCTTATCCCATTTGAAATGTGGCATAAACGCAAACCTTCAGTCAAACATTTACGAATTTTTGGGTCAAGAGTTTTTGCACTAGAAAAAACCATTAAAAGCAAGTTTGCGGCCAAAAGTAAAGGATACACATTTGTGGGATATTCTTGCACAGCAAAGGCGTATCGACTTTATGATCGCCAAAAACGTGTAGTCATAGAAAGGCGTAACGTCAGATTTGCAGAAGGCGATTTTGGTACGCGTGTAACTGCTGACAATGAAACTTCGGAACAAAGCAATGATTTTATGACAAACATCATTCGCCTAGAATCCAACGAAAGTCAAGAATCTCAGCGTTCATCATCAAATGATACCATAGCTGAAGCTGAACAAAATGCAGGCTGTGATTCAGGCGATGATGAGGAGGATTTTGCCACTGCTAACAGTTCCGAAGACGATAATCAAGACGAAGAACAACTAGAACCACGTATGGATCATTCCGAACAACACAACGTAAAGCGACGTGGGGCAGGTCGTCCTAAACCAATACACACAGGTAAGCCTGGTAGACCTAAAAACCAGTATCATTACCTTAATTACATTGAAGATTTGGAAACACCACAAACTGCAGCAGAAGCATTGAGTGGCCAACACGCAAAAATTGGCAAAAATCAATGCAAGCCGAATACGATGCACTTATAGCAAACAATACATGGTCGTTAGTTGATTTACCTGCAGAGCATAAAGCTATTGGGTCAAAGTGGGTTTTTAGAATCAAACGAAATGTTGAGGGCGATATAGAGCGATTTAAATCCAGATTAGTTGCCAAGGGTTGTGTACAACAGTTAGGTATTAATTACTGGGAAACGTTTTCTCCAGTAATAAGGTACGAAACAATTCGAATGCTATTTGCAATTGCAGCAGAAAAAGAATTATATATGCATCAAGTGGATATTTCCAACGCATACTTAAATAGAGAGCTTCATGAAAATGTTTATATGAAGCAACCCTAAAATTTTATAAGCAAACAATATCCAAATAAAGTACTAAAATTACGAAAGGCGATTTATGGGCTAAAACAATCCGGACGTGCTTGGAACAACACACTCGACGAAGTTTTAAAAGGCATCGGTTTTAAAAGGTGCATCAATGAGCCGTGCTTATATTTTAAACAAAACCAGAAGCAATATAGTTATATGGCAGTTTACGTTGATGAATTAATCATCATGGGTCCAAGTGAAAATGATAAAGCTGAAATTAAGAAGAAGATAGCGTCTACATTTCACATGCAAGATGGTGGTGCTATACGATACTTCCTTGGTTTGGAAGTGCAGCGAGAGGGCAACAGAGGCGCGATTCACTTATCACAGAAAAGTACATCGAATCCGTTCTTGAAAAATATGGCATGCAAAACTGTAGGGCAGTCGCAACTCCACTCGATCCAGGTTTCCAAGTGGGCTGCCAAGACGAAAAATGTTCAAAGGTAAATACTACAAAATACCAATCATTAATCGGTTCTCTTATGTATTTAGTAGTGCTAAGTCGACCTGATATTACGCACGCTGTAAGCAAGCTTTCTCAACGTAACACAAACCCACATGTTGAGCACGAAACCGCAGCAAAGCACATTTTGAGATATCTATCAGGCACTTCAGATTTAAGTATCGTGTACCGCAAGTCTGATGAGCCCGTGAAGGGATACGCTGACGCAGATTGGGCAAATGATCCAAACGATAGAAAATCATATTCAGGGTATGTATTCTACTTAGGAAGCATTGCTTTCTCTTGGGCTTCAACAAAGCAAAATGTAACGGCTTTAAGCAGCACCGAGGCTGAATACGTGGCCTTATCAGCGGCTGCAAAAGAGGCAGTCTACCTCAACAGATTACTTCAAGAAATTGGGTATATCAGTACAAATTCGATGATCATATACGGTGATAACATTAGTGCGCAACATATAGCACGTAACCCCATTCATC
Source organism: Eurosta solidaginis (assembly GCF_040869045.1). Taxonomy (NCBI): domain Eukaryota; kingdom Metazoa; phylum Arthropoda; class Insecta; order Diptera; family Tephritidae; genus Eurosta; species Eurosta solidaginis. The sequence continues at coordinate 138,251,204 of NC_090319.1, forward strand.
ATAAGCTAACCAAACACATTGATATAAAATACCATTTTATACGAGAAAAAGTAGAGTCAAATGAAATTAATTTAGAATATGTTTCAACTAATGAAAATGTTGCCGACATTTTAACTAAAAGTGTTAGTAAGCAAAAGTATTGTAACTTTGTTAAATTACTTGGATTAAATTAATTAAATATATTTGCTTAATTTTTATAAAGATATTTGCTTAAGAAGAAGTGTTGAAAGAATAAGCCAACTACTTTATTATTCTCCAGTCTGGCAACATTATACGTTTTTGCTTTTCTATGAATCTTTAAATTGTAGCTTCTAAGTTCGTAATGTAAAGACACAAAATTCAGTTCTCATTAAACCACTGCTTTGTAAACATCAGAATATCTGCATTTTTATTTCAAAGGAATAAAAAACTTCTAACAATATCTTTGCATTTCTACTAGATGTTACTGAAAGATATTTTATTTCTTGCGAGTGAGCCAATTCAAGCTTCATTTCATGCGCTCTGTTGAATTATAAAAAAAATTATTTCTCGGCCGCTATAAAAAATGTACCGATCCCTTCATGTGTTTTAAATTGTGCGCCGTTATAAATATATGTCACGTACACGTTGCTTTGGTTCCCGATTGTTGCCCTGGCTAGCTCAGTACATTTTGTGGGCCGTGGTTCTCAACCCGCCATCGTGGAACCAGACGCACACATATATTCATTTTCTTACGTTCAACCTCTTCGGATTCATTTATCCGCCGCACCACAGGAATCCCACCCAACCTTGGACAGCTCGCATCATGCAACCTACTCTGCGGTCACCCAAATGTCATGCTCCATACTCCTACTTACCTCCTCATCATTCCATCCTTACATCCTGCCCCAAAAGAAACTAGCAAGCCATATTAGTTACTCTTTTCACTTTCAATAACGCATTTTAATAAACATAACCTTAGAATGTATACACGAATGAAATAAAATTTTATACAAAAAAAATCAAGCTTCGTTTAGGTTAAATTATTATTATTTTTTGTTTAAGCGACTTAAACTATGAACATTTTTCGTTCGTTTGTTTCAGTAGCCATTGAGTGTGCTTGTAATTCTCAACTGGTTAGTGAAATATTCTAAAGACATAGTTTGAGTTTTTTAATTAAAAGCGAGGTTCTTCGGATGGTGTGCTAATACATCAGAGCCCAGTGCTCGCCTCCATATCACACTTTGAAGGGGTTCTTCAAATAGAAGATGAGGTGGCTCATTAGAGCGAAACCTCAGAGTGCCCAACGCTCGCCCCAAATTAAATAAATAGAGGTTCTTCGGATGGTGTGCTAATACATCAGAGCCCAGTGCTCGCCTCCATATCACACTTTGAAGGGGTTCTTCAAATAGAAGATGAGGTGGCTCATTAGAGCGAAACCTCAGAGTGCCCAACGCTCGCCCCACATTAAATAAATAGAGGTTTTTCTTGTAGAAAATGGGGTGCCAATACCTCAGAGCCGTCCCGTGCTCGCCTCCATATCACATTTTAAAGGGTTCTTCAAATAGAGGATGAGGTGGCTCAGTAGAGCGAAGCCTCAGAGCCCCCAGTGCTCGCCCCCAAATTAAATAAATAAAAGGTGTACTGATGCGATGCATCCTCCCATGACTTAAACACACCAATAACACTAAAACTACCCAACTTAATAAACTGAATCCCTTAAAATAAACACAAATAAATAAATAAAAGTGTACTGATGCTATGCATCCTCCCATGACTTAAATACACCAATAACACTAAAACTACCCAACTCAATAAATGGAATACATTAAATCAAAAACCCCATAAACTCAATACAGCCCATTAATAATAATAATTTATAAATTAAAAAAAAAAGGAATGCTTGGTGGGAGTTGAACCCGCAACCCCGGGCGTTTGGTCGGGTACGTCAGCCACTGTGCCACGACTCATACGCTTACAAGCACATAAAATTACTCATTTATAACTCTTATTAAACTGCTCGCCCTCAATTGCCCAAAGCTTAGACATTTTTTTTTTCAACAAACTAATTTATATATATCTATGCAACATCGAGTTTAACATGTATGTGTTTTTTCCTCGCAAAAAATTTATATTTTTACACAAACATATAAAAATAAAAATTAACGCATTAAAAACAGTATTTATGTACGTACAAAACGGACATATATATATGTAATAAAGATTAAAAAAATCAAAATGAGCACATAAATTAGAAAAACTTCATACAAAAACGATCTATGACAAATATTCTTTTGGACTATATTCTTGGGTCTTTCTGCCGCCAAAATCACCAAACTCTTATCTACTCAGTTGGAGTTATATATCAAAAAAAAGTTGTAAAACACACCCTAATGCCTGCCCAAAAGAGCTCTTTTATGTGGGGATTGGGGGCTTATTGGGCGCAGGGTTTATACATAAATAAAAAAATAAATGTAAGGCGCGATAACCTCCGAAGAGATCTAAGGCCGAGCTTCTTTTCCAATTTGCGTCGTGCTCCTCTTGATTTTTAAACAACCCTGACTCGTTTGTTAATTCTGTTTACTATGTTTAAGTGAGTTGTGCTCACTTAAATAGCAAATGATATTCTTGTCCTTCATTGACCTTTTGTCACCTAACCCCACCTGTGACTTGCGATAACTTCTCCCGTGACTTGCGTTCACTTCACTAGTTATGACTTGCGTTGCATTATCTCACTCTCTTTTTTACGTGGAAAACTAAACACATATCATCAACCAGTATCATCTACTTTTATCAAATTTTCATCGGATCACCAAGTACGGAGTGAGTAAGAGCATCGTCATCTACGCCATATCCAACTCGAGGAAAAAAAGGAAGTATTCACCCACAACCGTAAGTTATATCTTTAAATATAAAATCATCCGAGGTAGTACTTGCGCTGCATTAGTCCCATAATTCTATCTAACCCTTGCGCGGTCACTATAATACTCGCGTTATCTTAGTTCTCTAATCCCCCTAGCCCTTGCGCTGTCGCAAGACGGATTAAATCCCGAGTTATATTCTTCAACTTAACTAATCAAATTTCATTTAATTAAATTTTCTTTCCATTGTGGAATTAATTATCTTTTACATCATCATATTTGCTATTTGAAATATGAGCCTTGAAATTCCATTTGTTAATTTTAAGTGTTAAATTCAATAAATGAATTAGAATTGGATTAAAATCCACTTGCATCAATGCGTTAAATATTTGGTCCTTGCGAGCCAAATTTGAATCAGTGGCAACGCAAAAAGTACGCAACGCTGTTCATATATCGCTATCGCCCCGTCGCTAACTTTTTCACTCGAATTTTCAACTTGCGCGTGTGCTGAGTAATTTCTACCAAACTAAAGTAAATTTTAAATTAAACTGCGAAAAACTTTGAATTCATCTATATTTAAACTTTGAACAAATCTGTTGTCTCCAAAAATTTGCACACAAGTGCATTATTCGAAAAGTGGTCCAGTGGACAAAACCGAAAAAGCCAATCACAAGCATCATTAAGGTTGGCGGAATTATTGTTGGCGAAATTATTGCTGGCGTCATATTGGGGCATTCTTCAAATCAAATGAAATTCCGGAAAATACCCATGAGAACAGTAAGGATAAGAACGTAAGTAACAGTTCTTAGTTTTTTCCCAAAACAGATACATTTGCCACCAAGCCCGTATATTTAACCGTTATTTTTATACGGTTATATACATATAGATATATATACTTACGGAATTCCAGTCCGCTATTTTGCGAATAGCGTGACATATTTTCATCTATTTTTTCGATCGTCGCTTGCGCTTGCGCTAGCAGCGACTGCAGCCTATCTCCCCCTTTGGTGGTCCATCACATACACACATGTACATATGAACATTTACTTGTTAGTAAAGTGCATGCTAATTTTCGCTATTTTTTTTTTCTAGCCACTACCGGTGGTTACCCACCAAAAAATCCCTTCCCCCCTTAATTAGCTTGCGTCTATGAATATTAATAAATCTCAATATCTATATCTATATATGTATGTATGTATATATACACAATCTTTCTAAACCTTACAACGTTTCTATTTGAGTTTTTCCCAAAACACGGACTCACGTATATACATACAACATCACTAGTTGCTGAGGTGAATATACATAGAAACGCCGGTTTGTATGAAGGTGTGTTACACATTCCAAACACCAACCATCTTAAAAGCTGCACACTCCAGCACGTATATAAATGCGTTATTACGTTGCTTGCGTCCAACCCTAACAGCTTTTGAGAAAACCGCTTATTTTGGGTTTCTCAAATATTGAATATCCCACGTTATTTTGCATATAACGTGTTTGCTACCACTCTTATATCCATATTTCCATCATTATCCATGATATCTACACATACCATGTTTATTTACACATCACACAAACATTTTGTATCACAAAACATTCAACATCATACGTATATTTCAGTGAATTCGGGGGGAATTTCCTAGTAAACCGTGCTAAGTTCTTTTTTGTGAAATCCCTTCGATATAGGTAAGCATTCCATAATTAACATTGCTTAGTTTCTTTTGGTGAATCTCTTCGTGAACCGTGCAAAACCGATTAAGTGTCCATTCGTTTTCGAAAAATCGTTATCCCTCTGAGCGACAGACGGAAAGTCCACTCTCCAAATAAGTGTTTCTCGGTTTGCGTCTGTAGTGTTGAAGTTTCTAATTCTAAACCCGAATCTTCGTGCACGATACCACTTGTGAACTAAAATAATCTCCACCCAGCTTGTCTTCCTGGCCATTTTTTATCAAATCAAATCCTTGATACCGTCTCCAATCATGCCTTCTTCAACAGAAACCATGTCAAATTTTATCTTCGACTCCAACAATGTGGTGAAATTTTGCACCAATTTTCAAAAAGAAGATCCTGATGACCAAACGGACTCTTTATTGGATGTCAAGTTAGAAGACCTCAACGGTCGCTGGGCTTCGTTAAAAAACGCCTATGAAAACGTCTAAATAGCTGAGGACAGCGCAGTTTCTGAAGAGTTTAAAGAGGAAGCCCACAACAAATTTCAGCTTTGTGCTGACTCTTTCTAGATCTGTAAATCACATATATTGGATCAATTAAAAATCCTCCGTGGGAATTCATCAGAGTCCGGCAATGCCTCCCATGGGAATCCAACAGGGTAAGGCAATACCTCCCGTCAGTCGCTGTCTTCCGATCCAAGCTCGGTGTCGTGTCTCAAGGTGGCACCGTGTGATACAGTAATCTTTTACGGTAGTTATGGGGAGTGGCCATCCTTTCGTGATATGTCCACGGCCGTTTATCTCAACCATCCCAAATTTACTTCCGTACAGAAACTCTATCACTTAAGAAATAAGACTCGAGGAAAGGCAGGCGCGATCGTAAAGCAATACCCTTTGTCCGATGACAATTTTTCATTAGCATGGTAAGCGCTAAAACCCCGATTCGAAAACAAACGAATCTTAATCGATAAACAATTGAAATTGCTTTTCAACATTCCTCAAGCTACCTCGGAAAGTAGCGAAGGAATTCAAAAGATACAGAACACCATCAATGATTGTCTTGTGATCCTAAAGACGCAAGGAATTTCTGTTTCCGAGTGGGACCCCATTTTAATTTATTTATGTTCTTCAAAGCTACTAGAATAAACGCTGTATCTGTGGGAACAGTCCCTTGAATCTAGGAAGAAACTTCCTAACTGGTCCCAGATGAACCAGTTTCTGACCAAGCGTTACGAAGTGGTTGAACGCTTACATGAATATAAAGGCACTAAATCACGCACTTTGTTCCCATCGAAATCCCCTGCCTAAAATCCAATCTTATCACTCTCAAGAAAAACGTGCGTTTACTTGTAAATTGTGCCACGAGAGTTATCCCTTAAAATCTTGCCCCGAATTCCGAAAACTAAGCGTACCAGAGCATACCAAATTTGTGAAGGATATCCGGTTTTGCACGAATTGCTTCGCTTACAACCATTCATCTACCAACTGGCCCAGTGCTTTCCGAGTCTACACTGTAAGAAAAAAAATCACACAATGTTACACCCTCCCTTAACCAACCAACCCCAAATCAAAGGCTACGCCTAGCACATCCGCAAAAAAGGCAACCAACCTATTACAAACCGAATCTTACTAAGAGTCCAGGCATCCAATCTTCAACCTAACCGAGGGCAATTGGAAAGAGTCTCCTTCTCCCAAAAAACCTGACTCCGAAGTTCAGGCTAATTTCTCCACTAACAACGAGAAAACCCTCCTTCCCACAGCCCTAGTGAGCATCGAAACAGGGATTCTATCTTCACGCTACGAGCACTAATGGATCAAGGTTCACAAAAAACCCTCATGTCCGAAAAAATACAACACCGTTTAAAACTACCTACCTATAAAGAAAACTTCTCAGTCACTGGGATGAGCGGTAAAGTATTAGAAAATGCTAGTCGTGTCTGTCAACTCACGTTAGTATCGAAACTCAATCACACTCGTATCCAAACATACGCCATCGTCTTAAAACTGCTAACCAATTTTCTTCCCTCATTTAAACTATCAAAACCAAATCTTTCGGAAATTCAGGATTTAGATCTTGCGGATCCATACTTTTACACACCCGGTCCCATTGATGTTGTCATTGGCAGTGACCTTATACCTCAGGTCCTCCTACAGGAAATAAGACATGGAGTTTTTGGAAGTTTGCTTGCGCAAAATACCGTTTTTGGTTGGTATCTGAGCGGACCAATAACCTCCACCCAATGTTCTACCTTTCATATTCATACCATGTTGCATCCTCCAGTGACGAGAAAGCCTGGGTCAAAGGCTACATGAATCACACTTTCTACAAATGCCACCAACCTATTGCGAACTGAATCCTCTCTGCATACCAGATGCCCCATCCTCTAACCCAAAGCAACTGCAAAGATTCATCGTCTTCCAAAAAGTCTGAAATTCAGGCACCAAAAAGCAAGAAATTTATACTCTCTACCCCTAGAGAAAAAACAACATTAATTAGCGAAAAGTTTCAATCTATCGTCAAACGGTCACCACCCAAGGGCACCACTTCTATTACATCTTCGGGAGGAAATACAGAAAGGAAAAAACAAATCAATTTCCACGTATTCGAATTTCCTTGGCCCCACAGAATTGCTATCGCCCTTAAAAAGTTATATTAGAATATTTATATTGCTAATATATTTCATTTCCCTTTCCCACAATGTTTCTTCATCAATTTCACATCATGGCTTTTCAAAAACTAATTTTGAAATATCGCATATAGTCAGCATAGACATGCTGGAACTGTGCATATATATATTGGAACTGTGTGGAGTTTTTCTAGTGGCTCACAGCATCAAACATTTATATAATCTCCCCATCTCAAAACCAATTTTACTGTCCCGAGTGAAAAATCCTCCAAATATATGTAGAATGCATTTATCTAACGTTATTTCTAAAAACATACAAAATATTGGAATGCCCAAATGTCCCAACTACAGACCACTGGCCTCACATGAATCAACACTCCAGTTCCTTCGGAGTACAGCATGTCTCAATTTGAAAGATAAATATCTTTTCAACGTTTTTTTCATTTTGATTTTGTCAAGCCTCTTGCGAGAAGTACGATAAAAGTCCCGTTTGATCTCTAAATAAAATCTTATCATATACAGTCCACTTTCGAAAACCATCCATCATCGAGCTGTGGTGCAGACCCGGAAATAAATAATCGGGATATAACGAAGCTAACGAAACTCATTGCTGAGTTCAACAACATCGTATTAAAATCTGTACATCAGAATAGGCATCGCATCAGCATGCCAGCATACCAGTTCTTTCTCGGTTCTGTCGTCATTTCTATTTCTGCATCATTAATCATCCTAACAATATGTCTTTGAAGATTACGAAAATTGACTTTAATTACAGAAACTATTTTCGGGAACCAATTATCACCATCCACAAAATCATATCGGCTGGGATGGAAATTCAGCCATCAGAAATTCATCATTCAACCATCGATTTCTTCAAAGTTGTATAAACTACAACAACCACACTATCGAATTATACGTACCTATCAGATTAATTTTCAACCTGAAGATATTATTCAACGGTTTAGCCTTGCACAAGTGCAAGGGGCCGCCATGTTTAAGTGAGTTGTGCTCATTTAAATAGCAAATGATGTTCCTGTCCTTAATTGACCTTTTGTCACCTAACCCCACCTGTGACTTGCAATCACTTCTCCCGTGACTTGCGTTCACTTCACTAGTTATGACTTGCGTTCATACAACCCTGGCTGTAGAGTAGACTGGAGTTGCCATCCAGTGCTACCAGTCAACATTGTTGGGTTTGCCTTCCATCAATCTTTTTCTTCCTATAAATACAAGTGCGATGCATTATCTCACTCTCTTCTTTACATGGAAAACTAAACACATATCATCAACCAGTATCATCTACTTTTATCAAATTTTCATCGGATCACCAACTACGTAGTGAGTACGAACATCATCATCTACGCCACATCCAACTCCAGGAAAAAGAAAAGGAAGTATTCACCCACAACCGTAAGTCATATCTTTAAATATCAAATCATACGAGGTAGCACTTGCGCTGCATTAGTCCCATAATTCTATCTAACCCTTGCGCGGTCACCATAATACTCGCGTTATCTTAGTTCTCTAATCCCCCTAGCCCTTGCGCAGACGCAAGACGGATTAAATCCCGAGTTATATTCTTCAACTTAACTAACCAAATTTCATTTAATTAAATTTTCTTTCCATTGTGGAATTAATTATCTCTTACATCATCATATTTGCTATTTGAAATATCAGCCTTGAAATTCCAATTGTTAATTTTAAGTGTTAAATTCAATAAATGAGTTAGAATTGAATTAAAAACAATTTGCATCAATGCGTTAAACATACTATAAAAAGCTTTTGTTCATATTATATTATGGTGACATTTTTATAAGTGACTGCTATAACGAGGTGGGTCACTCCAACGGTAGGGCAAATGGCAAGGTGAAAAAAAAAATCCAATTTAATGCAGGTTTCCAAAATGCGATAAAAGAATTTAATGGTGTGGAAATTGCAATATCAAAATTGTGATAAGACTGAGGAAATTGATGTATGATTGTAATAAATTGAAGATTAAATGTGTAGAAAACAAGATTCCCTGGCGTTTGAAAAAGCTTCACTGGCCACCTTCTGTTCACACTACGAGACAAAATCACCATTAGCGCCAATTAAATTTTTTTATTAAGGTTCCCAACGCCGATTTCGCCTTCACGCGCCTTATGTCACACATATTTTAATATTATATTGCCCACATACCTACAAGCAATATAAAATGAATGTATCCCAAAAAAATTTTTTTTAAAATCAGAATAAAATCAAAAAGGTGATAATTTTATTATATATATTAAATTTGGAATTAACGCGAGAAAATCATGATCGAGTGGGAATCTTCACTCAGGAAAATCCGTGCCTACGGATTTATCGAGTAGGTTGGTGACCGAAGTCGAAATTGAGGTCGCGTGAACCTCGAACGGTGCGAAAGTCCCTATGATTAAAAAAAATTCTTTATCATTTAAAGAATCACCAGGTAAACAACTATTCCACATCTTTATGCTGCAAGGACATCCTGTCCTGGTGGTTGAAAGTGTGTTGCCCTTTTCTTTTTAAATTTCCGAAATGCCGTTTCCCACGGTCTTTCTTTCGCCTACCGCAATCATGACCACCCCATATCTATCCCTGTCCCTATTCTCACCATATCATGCACGCCCATCTGGCACCCTTACAAATAAAGCTTTTATTGTCATTGTGAATCTATGCGAATTCACAATGGCGTTCTTGGGAAATTTTCATTTGACATTTCTCGTGTTTAATTATTTTGTAAACACGCTTTAATAATTTTTTATTATTGTTAAAGTCTAGTTGAGGGATCGATTGCTACCAAAAAAAATATCGAGAGAGGTGGCACAAGACGCGTATTAATCTCGAGAACCATTCTCCGAAGGCGGAAAATAAATATTTTATCTCTGTCCGGAGATATTTGCAGTTGAAGTTTGTGATTTTTATGTGGTTGTTGTTATGTTGGGTACCCAAAAAAAAACTGTGAACATAAGTGCTTTGCGCTGATATAGTTTTGGTCTCCATACAGGTGTTGGACCCACCCAGGGTAATTTTTATAAGCGCGGCCGAAGGCCGCCAACGCAGAAAGGTACTCTGCGTTAACATACTGTGGATACAACCCCTGGTTTAGGAGGGATCCGCGGGTGAATTTTCGGTTTTTTGTTTATATATTTTAAAATTTTATTTTAATGTTGCTGTTTTGATAGCGTACTACGCATATACATATGAGGCTCTCTATCCATCCAAGCCGGCCAAGGTGTGAATGAAGCCCAACGCGGGGACGACCCCCGACCTGACACAATGTGAATATGAGCTTAGCACTTTATTGATTTCATTTAGTGCATTAATTTAACCATTGAAGCTATATACTTGTAATAAGCGCAATATCATTTTGAGACGAAACATTTCCAGATCACGTATCAAATCCTCTTGTCCAGGCAAATTCCTTGCTAACACACGTGCCGACTTTACAATACCATTAATATAATCGTTACGCCCCTCCGGTTTGGCTTCACGCTTAAATTCATCATCAGAGAAACTATCTAACTAAACCCAGCACAACATTCTAAATTAGCATAAAGTATTTAGCAATGGTTGCAGGTGTCAACAGCTCGTAGTATTGCCCAAATCAATGCAAGTGTCAATTTGTGCCGCTGCTGTTGTTTGCTCTTGATTTTTCCTTAATAATTGCAGACCACAATAATATCGTTCCAAAAGATTATGAAAACCACCCAATTGACCGAAAAAATGAATTAAATCCACAACTAATCCTTTTGGATTTTTTGGTCAACAATGATTCATTTTTTCCAGCCATCATTAAATATGACACTGTCATTTCGATGAAAGTATCAAATATAACATGTGTTAGTGGAGAGCGAAAAAAGCTTTGAATGTGTGCGTGAACTAGCCACCCCGTCTTGAAGGGTTGTTTGTTGCATTGTGAATGACACTAAGTGTGATATCTGTTCTGTCAACTGTCTCACAGGATGTTCAATATGGCTACTTTTTAGCGTTTTGACAATATGGTGGCGCATAGGGCCGGCTATCTTCAGCGGGTGATAGAAAGAGATACAGAATGAGACAGCGATAGTCAATTACAAATCAGGTGATCCAATCACTTTGGAATTTTGACGTCTATGCAGAAGATATTACACTTAGTTTGATCCACAATGGTTTGTTGATTTCTTCCTGCTGAGAATAGGGTAGACGATAGTTCTTTATATATACTGGTTCGTTGTCAGTTACCCGTAATTTCTGCTCATAAAAATTGTTTAACGTCATTTTGTCGTTGTCAAGCGCGAATATGTCAGCATATTGTATGCAGAGATCTAAAAGTTCAGATGGTGTATCTTTGGGAATTTGATTTTTTAAAATTGAAGTTATTTAATTAATTAGTTTCTCATCTGACTTAGTTTTGTCGATTACATAGAGGTGAGATTTTGATAGTTTTTCTGTTTTAATAGAATTTTTATATCGAATTGTACGTCACTTGTTGTATTGATTAGTTTTATGACTGGGTTATTGGATTTTGTAATGCATCTTGCTGTAAATACGCCTTTTTGTATTTCTTCAGATTCAACGAAAAGTGGAGTTGTTGAGTGACCTAAGTCGAAATTCGAAAAACTTCGCATTTTGGTGGTATATTACACATGTCTCTTTCCGTTCCGTGTAGGATTGGCATAATGCCTTTTTCTTTATTTGCCCAGAATGAGATGTTATTATTTGAATAATTTATTACACATTTGTTATAGTGAAGAAAGTCTTTGCCCAGTATACCGTCTGATGGGATATTGAAGTCATCGTTTACCACATGTAAGGTGTGTTCAACGGGATTATTAGAAAAATGTAGGTCTATGTTTAGTTTACCCAAAGTAGGGACAGAGTTTGATGTCACGCCAGTGATATTAACTATATCGCCAGAGTTGATGGGAATTTGCTTATTGAAACTTGAAATTTTAGTCAAAGAGATATCAGCCTGTGTATCTAGAAAAAATGTGCATAATTTATTATATCCGGTTATATAAATTGCGATTAAGTCCTAGTAATTTAAATTCAGTCAAAGAACATTCTTAATATTCGTTTATCTCCTCGTCCCTCAGTATTCGCTGCTGAGGGGCGTCCAAGTTTAAAGAGCGAACGTTTGTATTATTTCACGTATTTGAACTTCCGCTATTACCCTGCAGTCAAAAGCCAAAGTAGTCAGCAAACATTCTAGTTCATTGACTAGAATTTTGTGGGTTTATTCATACTAGTCAGCTTTTGAATAGTTCATTGACTATAATTTTGTGGTGTTATTCATACTAGTTAGTGTATGAGTAGTTAATTGACTAGAATTGTGTGGCGTTCATCATACTGGTCAGTTTTAGAATGGTTCATTAACTATAATTTTGTGGTGTTATTAATACTAGTTAGTATTTAAATAATTCATTTGATTAGAATTTCGTCTGTCGGCTCGAGGAAATGTGCGAGTGCTTTCTGTAGCCAATTTGCAATGCATACTTCAGTTGACAATGCTAGATATCGTCCAAATCAACGGGCACATAAACACAAGCATGACGAGTCAACCCTCACCGTTACCTCAACAGAGGTTAAAGAAGTTATTGAAAAGGCCAAGCCTTCCATATCAATAGTCCCAGGCGGAAGACCTATACCGATGCCAAAACACCTTGGCCATGAGGGCATCAGTAGCCTAGGACATTTTTTCTACTTATCGTTAAAAGCCTATGCCTTTCCAGAATAACAGAGAAAGACCGGAAACCCAGTAACGTCAGAAACGAAAACGTTTAAAGCCGTTATGATTCCCTCAATTAAATGAAATTGTTCGGTTATCCAGCCATAAGCATGACTTCCGTAAAGTGCATATCACTACCACCATTCTGAACTCCATTAACACTCATAACAGGACGGCGCTAGTGCAGCTTGGCCTGTTTTTACACAGTCAACCACTACTGGTTCGTTCCTTCTCTGGTAGATAGATAGATAATTTATTGAGGATTGCACTGTGACCTTTGGTCAGAACCTCATCCCATCCGACTTCCACGATGAACCCTAGCAGTTCTCTTGGATTGAGGGATTTAATGTGGGAATGTTCTGGCCATGGTGAACCCATAAACTTAGCCCTGCGTCTTGAGATTGCGTCACATTCGTGTGTTATTCCGTTACTTTTTAGTTTTCATATATATGTACGTATTTTTATTAAAATTTATTCCAAAGTATAATGTATTGAAGTGATAAATCTTAAAGTTATATACATATGTATATATATACATACCTTTTATATATATGAAATATAATGAATAACATAAATTTGAGCTAATCTATCAATTTTCAAGTAATTTTTCAACCCAACTGAGACTAGTATATTAAATAGTAGGATGCTGATGCAAATATCGACTAGTATGTCAACTGTTATTACATTGATGCTTAGACTGAGTAGTATGCCAACTGGTATGTTGATGTTGAATACACTGACTAGTTTGTCAATGATGCTGATGCAGAGGCTGGCAATTGATATTTCGTAGGACATCCGTGTTAAAAATACCAGTTGCTAATATGCAAAAAAGACAGAACTCATACTAGTTGAGATTTTTGGCAAACTAGTATTCTTCTAGTATACAACTAGTTGGTTTGACTGCAGGGTAGTATTGGCTCTGTTTTCTAACCTATTTCGACTGTTGCTAGCGTTACGCGAATTGCCATTGCCTCGATTGTCGCTGTTTTGCCTATAATTGTTGTTTTGCCTATTTGGATTGTTATAGTTGTATCTACCGTTGTTATTTTTGTTGTACCTATTGAAATTATTATTGTTATTAAACTTATTGAAATTGCTATTGTTGTTGTATCTATTAGTGTTGTTGTAGTAGTCATTGCCTCTATTTTTATTGCGAAAATTGTTTTGATAGTTAATCCTTGATCGAAATATTAATACCTGCCTTTCTGTAACCTGATTGTTTTGCTCGACTATCATTTTTGCTACGACGTCTTTTGCGTCACTAAAAGAGGTTGATGCCAGAATTGGTTTGACTAAGTCTGGGCGCGTATTTAGCCTACAAACGTTTACTGACTGTTGTTCATCAGACAATTCTTCTACGCGTTTAGCAAATTCGGGTAAATTATTGTTGGTAACTTCTAGTGAAGCTATTTTTCCTGCAACGAATTTTGAATTGTCTGGCTTTATTCGACTTTTAAAAAAAATGTAAGGCGCGATAACCTCCGAAGAGATCTAAGGGCGAGCTTCTCTTCCAATTTGCGTCGTGCCCCTCTTGATTTTCCCTACAAATTGGCCGGACGGGACCTACATGTTTTATGCCGACGCTTTACTTGAATTGTGTATTGACTCTTGGCATAAACTTGTTATAATTATTTGAAAGTGGGTTGAACTGTATTCCTCGTGAACCGTCAGTTGAATTTTTTATAAGAAATTTTGTTTTGTGCCGGGTGTGCTACCATATACGCCATACAAGAGAGAAGTCTGATCCTTTTTTCCAATTGTCTTTCGCCAATTAAAATATATTTATTGCAATTTAATATTTTTTGAAATTGCTTAACGTGACGGCCGCACCGTTTCACAAAAAAAGCATTAATTTTAGAGTTTTTACTGACGCACCGTTTTCATCAAAAATATATATTCATTATTTAACGTGTCGGCCGCACCGTTTCACAGTAAAATGTTCAGTATGTAATTATAAAAATGTATTAAATTTTCATTATTTAATGTGTCGGCCGCAAAATGTTTTAATATTTTTTTTTAATGTATTAAATTCTCACAGAATGTATCTATGTATATGCATAAGTCGTTTTAAAAATGTAATATATTCGCTTTTAGCAACAATGTATGTATTATATGCATATACATACACACTTTATAAAAATTTTTATTGTTTCAAATATAGACTTTCTATATTACATTATATTTTGTTATGCATTACTGCAAATGTTTTATAAAGGTAATGCAAATTTCGGAGTTATATGTATAACCAATTTCACTTCTTCAATTTGTATCAACAAGTTTTTTTCTTTTTTTTTGTATGTAAATTTTAATAGTTATTTTGATTGACGCAAAAAAAATTCATAATTCAATTCAAATTCAAAAAAAATCTAAATCTATCAATAACTGATGCCAATTGATATGGCTAAGTAAAAATATTTTTATGACTATGTCAAATTTGCCAGAACCTTAACTCCCTTATTTCTTAACTCGTTATTATGTTACTTTGCGCTTTGGATAATTGTGCAATTTTGTTTATGGTACCCACCGAAATTTGGGACAAAAGTGAAGGAGGTACAAAAAGAGGTATATTTACGTCTAGATAAAGAATCCGAAAGCGGAAGTTGACTTTTTCACCCGTTTAAAAGTTCTCCGCGAAAAGCTGGGTTGTCTGGTACATATTGTTCCCGCGTATTTATAATCTTTTAAGCGCACACATCACTTTAATTTTGATATTTAGTATATTAATATAATCTAACTTGCACGAATTAACGAAAAAAAATTTTAATTTCACGAATTTAATAACAAAATAACAAAACAAATATTGCAAAAAAATGTCGTTCCAAATAAACACACATGAAAATGAACAGTGTTGCCAGCTCAGCAACGACGGAAATTACATTTGTTGTTCTCTGTTAGGATTAATACAAGGCGGTGGCGGCTCAACATAAATTTAAATAAATATACATTTACCTTGTTTTTGTAATTCACTAAATAATTTTTTTTTTAATAATATTACTTTATTTACAATCTGTCATGTGAACATTCAGCAAATGTGATAAATTTTTACAAGTAGCAGAGTATAAAAATAAATATAAAACATATTTCATTGCAGTATTACTTCAATTCAATTTTTGGTTTTCTTAACAATTATGGCATTTATTTTTGGTGTACAAGTTTACATATGTATGAGCATAAATACTTAATTTCTAAAAGGCAAATCAAGCGCGTGAAACCTTTTAAGTCGTTTTGTTTCTTCACTATCATCTAATAAGCATATTGCAAGGGTATTGCTGTGATCACTTAGTTTGAAGATCAAAATATCTATTGGATAGCCTCCGCACGTCTTCCTTGACTTAGGGAATTTCAAGGTCACTATGTATACTTTCGTTTTTAATAAACCATGGCGCATTTAGTATCATTCTAAGTGTATTTGATTAGTATCGCTCTAGAATTTCGATACTGGAATTGGCAGCCGTGCCCCACAGCTGTATACCGTATGTCCAGACTGGTTTTAAAATCGCTTTGTATAATCTGATTTTGTTCTCAAGACTTAGTTCACACTTTGCTCCAAGGAGCCAGTACATTTTGTTTCTCTTTATTTTAAGCTGTTGGCGCTTTGTTTTATATAGTCTTTCCGCGTAAGTCTTCGATCTGGGTGCATTCCAAGATATCTTACTGAGTTCTTCTGGGGAATAGGTGTGGCATTTATGTATACTTGAGGACAGTTTTCTCTTCTGGTAGAGAAAGTCACATGAACAGATTTGTTGGTATTCACTTTAACATTCCATTTTTTCATCCATGTTTCTATTTTCATCAGCTCGGGCTGAATGTGTGATGTAGCACTTGTGGGAGTTTCGCCCAGTGACAATAAAGCTGTGTCATCAGCAAAAGTTGCAATCATAACCTCATCAGTCGTTGCAAAGTCAGAAGTGAATATCGTATAAAGGACAGGTACCAGCACACTACCTTGAGGCACCCCGGCCTCAATTGAGTCACTGAATAATTTGAATTTAATATATTGAAAGAGAAGAGAAAACGTTTTTAATTTATCAAACAAATGTGACGCTGGCATTTTCATTTTTATTTAGGAGCAGCCTCCTCTTCTCTTCTCTTCTCTTCTCTTCTCTTCTCTTCTCTTCTCTCTTCT
>NC_090319.1:138268255-138364676 GCF_040869045.1 Eurosta solidaginis
GAAGAGAAGAGAAGAGAAGAGAAGAAGAGAAGAGATGAGAAGAGAAGATAAGAGAAGAAAGAGAAGAGAAGAGAAGAGAAGAGAAGAGAAGAGAAGAGAAGAGAAGAGAAAAGAAGAGAAGAGAAGAGAAGAGAGGAGAAGAGAAGAGAACAGAAGATAAGAGAACAGAACAGAACAGAAGAGAAGATAAGAGAAGAGAAGAGAAGATAAGAGAAGAGAAGAGAAGAGAAGAGAAGAGAAGAGAAGAGAAGAGAAGAGAAGAGAAGAGAAGAGAAGAGAGAGAAGAGAAGAGAAGAGAAGAGAAGAGAAGAGAAGAGAAGAGAAGAGAAGAGAATAGAAGAGGAGAGAAGAGAAAGGAGAGAAGAGAAGAGAAGAGAAGAGAAGAGAAGAGAAGAGAAGAGAAGAGAAGAGAAGAGAAGAGAAGAGAAGAAAAGAAAAGAAAAGAAAAGAAAAGAAAAGAGAAGAGAAGAGAAGAGAAGAGAAGTGAAGTGAAGAGAAGAGAAGAGAAGAGAAGAGAAGAGAAGAGAAGAGAAGAGAAGAGAAGAAGGAAGAGAAGAGAAGAGAAGAGAAGAGAAGAGAAGAGAAGAGAAGAGAGTAATTGTGCAGTTTATGGTACCCACCGAAATTTGGGCCTTTTTTTGGAGTGAGGTATCAAAAGACGCGTATTCACGTCTAGATCAAGAATCCGAAAAAGGAAGTTAACTTGTTTACCCGTTTAAAACTTATACGCGAAAAACTGTTCCATTGGACACGTTTTGTTCCGGCACAATTACGTTACTGTAGGCACATGAATCAACTCAACTCCGATATTTGGTATATTAATGTAATTTGATATACACGAATTAATGAAAAAATAAATTTGAACTTCATTTATTTATACTTATTAAGGAAAACCAAATATCAAACAACCCGCATATTTCTTTGTTGCAGTTAGACACATGAGCACATACGAATGGAGGTGAATAGTGATGCCAGCTCAGCAACAATAGAAGTTGCTAATGCTTTTCTCAAGTCAGAATAATGCAAGGTGGTGGCGGCTCGACATAAATTCTAGTAAATATCCACGCTCTATGGTTTTGCTTTTATTGAAGAATTTTCAATTTAATATAAATATTTAAGGAGATAAGTTTTTAAATTATCGAAGCACAGCGCCGCAGGCGAAAAAACAGTCGAAAATTTATGTTTTATAATCCGAAAATAAAAGAATCAAAAAAATTTTTTCAATTAACGAAAAAGCGCCGTAGGCAAAAATTTGAAGTGACCCACAGGTACATCAAACGATACCAGCAAAAAACACAACAAATTATTAAAATATCAGAGTCGACGAAATTTTTGGAGAGGTGCAAGCAAAGTGGAATAACACCAAATTTTTTAAGAGATGCAACAAAAAATATTATGTACATCATAAAAAACAACACCAATAATTGCAGAATTCCACATAAGTTCACAAACAAAGTTGTCACATTCATTATTCAAGTGCAGACGAAGCTTTTAAATATGATAATATGTATCAAACATGACCTCCTAAGACAAAACAGAAGGGAGGCAAATAGACTGAGAACAGAAATCAACCACACTTTTAATTCTCACCATTCAACCAAATTCTACGAAAGCGAAAATATACCGTTGGACAACCTCACAAGCAATATTAAACAGAAAAACTGAATATTAGGGTGGTACCACAATAGTTCCGAAATACCACACAAACTGAAATGCCACATGATATACAATGGCTGTATCCCTGGGCCCGAAATAGGCCCTCTCGACCGAAAACAAGAAATTTCCTCTATTAAGTTTATAGCAGACGGAGAAAACATTATACGAACGGTGAAAGATAAGGAATCACAAGAAGTGGCAAGAAACAACTTCACGAGAAAAATTCACACGCAAAACACTGGAAGAGACAAAGCGGTTCCTCAAACACAACAAACAATTACTTGTACTCAATGCCGACAAGGGCAACGCTACAGTGGTGATAGACAAAAACGAATACGATACAAAGATTCAGACAATGGTGAACGACATCTCTACCTACAGGGTTTTAAAACGCGATACGACGAACAAGCTACAAGACAAAAACAATGAGATTGTTCAAAGAATGTTCAACAGCGGTGCCATAGATATCCAGGGACATTTCCCCTGTTGGCTATCTGCAAATTGGTTTGCAGAATGTAACAAAATAGAGATACGCCTCTCTCCTTCGTATCTGCTCCACCACACGCATTGTGGTGCGCATTTGCATCCGCGCCTATGACCAACCGCCCTTTGCGCCCTTCGTCCTGTACTAGCCTCTTGCACTCCATCGGTGGAACTTCCGCAGCAAGGGCCATGTAGCAGGATGCCAGGATAAGTGCCTGCTTATTCCTTTGCTCAACGGCCACCACTACGAGTCCTCAGTAGTGTAATTATGCAGCATATATGAATGCAGCTGTTTCCTTACCATTACTACAGCTCGCACCCGTCCTTCCGTTTGCGCATAGTAAACACCAAATCCGCGCGCGCTAAGTCCAGAAACCTTTGCTCCAGATGAGAGCCATGGCTCATGGATCAGCGCCACGTCAAACGAACCCTCCTCAAGGGTTAGGAGGAGTTCGCTCGACGCCACTTTACTGTGTTGGAGGTTTATCTAAAGGACTCGCAGCACCATTGGGCTTTTTGTCCCCCTCCAGCACCTTCGTCGTGACGTCGTCGTCCTCCCCTTGCCCTTTTGGTTTAGAGTGTTCGAAGCCCCCTTCAGCCTCTTGTAACTGTTTTGCCGGGTCTTCCTCTGTACGACTCACAGCACCATCTGGCTGTAGGTCTCCTTCTAACACCTTCATGGTGACGTCGGCTACCTCCACCTGTCTTTTTTCCCTTAGACTTTTGAGGTCCTTTTTGACTTCGCCCACTTCAGGCGTGTTAGGTTTTTTATCCTCAGGACTTCTTCTCCTGAGTCGCATATAAATTTTACCTTTACCAAAACACATTTTTCCAAGCTGCGTGTAAAACATATCCTCCGCATGCTTCTTTATTTGGAAGATGTAGAACTGACCTTCCTCCGTAGGCGGAGATACAGTAAGTACCTTCCAATCCTGTGTCGGTATGTTCGGATTCTGATTCTGCAGAAGTCGCAGTGTATCCTCCGACTTCATCACGCATGGTATCCATACCTAAACTTTTGGCACCGTGCGGATTTGCGCTTTATCTACCACCTCAAACTGCGCGTCCGTGCTTTGCCTTTGGAGGTTTGAAATCACTTCCTTCAGCCACCGCAAGCTCGCTATGTTGTCGCACGCTATTATCTTCACACCAGTATACCATCCCCCCGAATCAAAGGTTGCAAGGGGCTTACTTGGTTGTTACCGCATCACCTGAAGCATTAAGCTAATAAGTTCCCTTTCTACAGATCTCCACTTTTCAGTAGTCATCTGTTCGAAAGGACTGCCATGAACAACCAGCGCCACAGCCAGTGACGGCTTTGCCACATCACTAATCTTCTCGGGAAAAGCCGGAGTCTTAGTGTTAACCCCCTTTGGCACCTCCGAGAAACCCTTTGGCTTATCTCCTACTTCCGTGGTTGGAACTTCCCTCTGACTCGCAGCTTTCGAGGTAGTTGCTACCTCGCTATTGGGACCATGTGTCTTACAGCTTTGGGCCTACTTGTCTTGTATATGCGACTGCCCTGCCTCGCGGCTCTGGGACTGGGTCCTTTCTGCCTCTTGAAAGCAGGCTTGTCGCCTTCCGCCGAACGTTGCCTTTTCATTCTGCCATTCGACGCTTCTTCCTCCTCGTACCGGTTGCAGAACCGATGGTTTCTAGCAACAAACCTTTTGAACTGCCTTCGACCTACTTCTACCGCCTCATGGGCCCATTCCAAGCGCTCAATCTCCACTTCTATTGGGTCGACCACTGCGCCCAGGCGTTGGACAATCCTTAGTGCAGTACGGTACTGCGAGAGAGCTGTTTTACTTCCTCTTCTCCGTACCTTTCTCCACTTTTCTACTCCGTTTTCATTTGTGTGCTTTTCCAACACGGAGTTCATTGAATCAGCACTACTCTCGCTCCCTAAATCCGACGCATCGCTTAATGCGTATTTGTCGTCCTTGGCTTGCAACTCAGTCCTCCTCTTATCATCCTCCTTATTACAATTTGGTAGAGTCGTTCATCTGGGTCGTACGACCACTTGCCCGACAAGGCGGGCTCAGCGGAGCAGTATTATATACGGGGAAAGAACCTTCAGCCACAGCAGCGCCCCTTACTGTGGTAAGTCCATCAATACTTCCCGAGGTGGCCCGGTATCGGGAAGACTCCGTTTGAATATAGCCGAATTTATCCCCTGGCTGCAAATCGTCCAATAGGCACGGTCCGCATAACACCCTGGATTAGGGGGTTGGCAGTTCTTGTTCACCGACATCCCGCCGCCCTCCTATGAGGCGAAACGGCGTAGATGCCAGTCCCAAACAGCTCCGCCTCATAGTCGGGCGCTATGGAGATCGGCTAAGCCCTCACACCAACGACAAGGTGCCTACCCTAGGGAGGGGTTCAGACAGTTACAAAAAAAAAATACATAGAGCGTGATCATTTATCTCTATTTATCACCTTCCATTATTCTGAATTGAGAAAAACAAGAGTAATTTCTTGTTCAGTTAATTTCTAGTATTGCTCATCGGATTCTTAATCTAGATGTAAATACGCGTTTTTTGATACCTTACTCGAAAATTGTTGACCAAATATAGGATTGGACCTCTAAACTGCACAAGAGGAATATTTTGAATAAGGTGCCGCGATTTTGCAATTTTTTTTTTTCACAAAAATATCATCCGGAACTCTAGGAAACTCTTAGTTTATGAGAAAAAAGCATTTAAATTCCGAAATTTGGTAATATTATTACTCGTGTCAAACGTGGCGAAACTGGTACCCGAAGACGCGTATTTTCGTGAAGATTCAGAATCCAAAAGCAGATATTTTTGCACTCGCTTAAAAGTTATTCACGAAAAACCGGTCTATACTATTGTGGCTTTTTTCGTTGTTGCCATTAAACAAACGAAAACATATGAAGTGAATAATAGTGTTGCCAGCTCCGCAACAACAAAAGTTATTTCTTTTTCTGTGGGAACGTCATAAATGCAAGCAAACTTAATACGAATATAAATCATGTTTTATGATAGAAAATTAAAACAAAAAAGAATTTATGAATTGGTGAACAAAAGCGCCGCAGGCGAAACCTTTTAATAGATTGTTGTGGATGTATGTAAAAGCTGCATACTTGTGCTTTCAAAGAAAAAATACAAAGTTCCTTGGCACAATGATGCCCTGATGAAACTTCGCAATTTGAAAAATAAATTCTTCCGTAAATTTAAAAACAGTCAAAATAGGACTTTTTACGATAAATATAAAGAGTGTGAAAAGAAATTTCCTTGCCTTGATAAATTTTTACACAGAAATTACATTTTAAATTGTGAAGAAAACTTAAAATCAAATCCAAAGTCATTTTGGAATTTCCTTAACTCGAAGAAGGCTGTATCTAATATTCGATCATCTACTTTCCTCGGCGACAAAGTGGTTGATACTCCTGTGGCTGCGGCAGATCTTTTTTCCGAATATTTTATGGCAAATTTTGTATCCGATTCTGGAAATTGTAACGACATTTGTTTTAACACACATCCTGCTTTTGATTTTGGGAACCTTGTGTTGTCTAATGACGATGTCGGGTACCTTTATTGACGCTTGGAAATTAGCTCTGATCTCACCTATTTTCAAGAGTGGCAATAAAAATGACGTTAGCAATTATAGGCCTATTCCCAAACTTTCCGCCACAGCAAAGCTCTTTGAATGCATTATTCAAGAGAAACTAATTTTCTTTGTCAAGAATATTGTATGTCCAGAACAGCATGGCTTTTTTCGGGGACGCTCAACTGTGTCTAACTTGGATATTTTCTCTGATGACTGCATCGCAGCCTTTCAGTCAGGATGTCAAGTTGACACAGTGTATACTGACTTTTCTAAAGCATTTGATCGGATTGCACATTCAATTCTGACTAAAAAACTAGCCCTGATGGGATTCCATTCTATCTTCCTGAGACGGATTGAATCCTACTAATATAATCGTCACTGTATGGTGGTAGTTGACAATGTTAGGTCTCTTCCGTTCGTCGCCTGCTCCGGTGTTCCACAAGGAAGCATTCTGGGCCCAATTTTCTTTGTCTTGTTTATAAATGATATTTGCTCTTGCTTTTCTTTCTGCTGTACGCGGATGACCTTAAAATATATTCTATAATCAATAGCCTTCATGATTCCGAATTAATGCAATTAGATTTGGATAAATTAAGTAACTGGTGTAAAAATAATCGGCTAACACTCAACATAAGTAAGTGTCTTCATATTACTTTCTCGAAACGTATGAATATCATTGATACCTCATATCATATATCTAATACGCCCTTGTCGCGGGTAAGTGAAATTAAAGACTTAAGAGTAATTTTCGACTCGAAATTTACTTTTGCAAGCCATATTAACCTTTGGATTTCAAAATCGTATGCCATGCTGGCCTTTGTTAGGCGTCATAGCTCGGATTTTGCCGACCCTTATACGCTTAAGCTGTTATTTTCGGCATTTGTGCGTTCCAAGCTTGAGTATGCCTGCTTCATTTGGTCGCCATACTACAGTTGCCATATTGTAAGAATTGAACCCATCCAAAAGGTATTTTTAAAATTTGCATTACGTAACTTACGTTTCTCGGAGCCTATTCCGACTTATGAAGCGCGATGCTTATTGATTAGTTTAAAATCATTGCAGAGCAGGAGAACAATTTTGTCGCTGTCATTCATTTTTGATTTGTTTGGGGGTGTTGTTGATTGTCCCGTGCTCCTTGAAAGGATTCTAATAAACATTCCAGCTAGAGCTCTGCGTAGCTCCGAGTTCTTCCATGTCGGTATTTCTACAGCTATTTATGTGAAAAATGCTCCAATTACTAGAGCTTTAATTGAGTTCAACAGAATTGCTAGATTTATCGAGATAGATTTTTCAGGTTCGAAAGATCGCTTTTTAAATTCTTTAACTACTCTTTATAAATAAAGTATTTGAAATGTAGTATTATTGTTTAATATATATATATATATATATATATATATATATATATATATATATATATATATATATATATATGTCTAAATAGCCTATAAGATTTGTATGCTGATTGGCTTAAATAAATAAATAAATAAAAACCGCGTGATTTTTTATTAAAAATTTTCATGTTTTATGACACGAAAATTAAAGAAATATAATCAAAGAATATAAATCATGTTTTATAATAGTAAATTTAAAACAATAAAATAAGAATTTTTGAATTTTTTAACAAAAGCGCCACATGTGAAAGGGAAGTGAATAAAGAGAAAAGAAAATAAGAGGATAGGAGAAGAGAAAATATGAGAAGGGAAGAAACAACAAGAGAGAAGAGAAGAAAAGTTAATTTTTAGTGACATTTTATTGGTCAAAACAGAGAGTGAATCAATTACACTGGATCACAAATTCCAATTTTTTTTCTGCACCAGAGACGCCATTACGAAATTACTATGTAAAATCATCCCCTGATTTTGAAAATCAAGGTTATTTTTAATTCTATGGTAACGTTTTTGAGATATTTACGAATAACGGTTTTTCCAAAAAGAAAAAAAATTGGGTCACTTAATCATATTGTAACGAATTTACTGCAAATCCTGTTATGTGCAACCTTCTGCTAAGTTCGAATCACTAAACTGTTGAATAAATAACTCCAATATTTAATAATGCAAAATGGCCTTTATTAAAGTACTTCACAATAAATAACTCTACTATTGCTCGCCAGATAGCGTCTTAAATCCAACTGATTCTCGCGCTTCTACTGTTGCTGCCTTTTAAGTGTTTGGTTTCCTCGTTGACATTTCTAGGCGGTTCTGTTCTAGAATCTACTAGTTGGTTATCTGCTATAATTATAACTACAGATGTACGTGTATAGCTCTCATATGCGCGTGTGTTTGTGAGCGATATTTCCACAATTATAATTGCATATCTCAGATAAGATATCTGCATGTCTTTGTGCGTTGCTTATCCGCTGCGTGTACGTGCATATGTGTAGACATAATGATTCAATTATTGATGTGCATACAGTCACTGCTTAGCATCGGCTTAGATATGGCTGTACCCCTTAGTGTTGCTAATATTCGTAACACTGCCCTCCATCTAAGTCTGATCGTCCCGATCAGACAAATCTCTCGATCTAAACACTCCTAGCATCTCCAAATGAACCACCCTTCTATTTCGTAATTTCCCAATGGTTTGTATGCGGTAGATGGTATCACTGATCTTCTTCACAACTTTGTACGGGCCTTCCCAACTGCACCGAATTTTAGATGGAACACCTCTCCGCCGGTGAGGGTGGTATAGCAGTACCAAATCTCCCTCCAAGAAACCTTCCGAATTATAGTTCTTGTCGTACCTGTGTTTCATCCTACTACTCATTACCCTGGGTCGTTCCCTCGCACTATGTTGTTTGGCCAATGAAGAACTACTCCGCAGAGCTTGATCTTGACGGATTGACCTTGCATCATCAGCATCGCCTTGACGTTTCACAACAGTAGTAAGCGCTGGCTTGAAACCACCCTTGCATTCTTTCTGGAAAATTCCTTCAGTCGTTTTAGTGCGTCCATTAGGTTTTGTCAATGCCAGTGTTTTTCTCGCAGGTACTTTTGGTTTTGATTTGGTTGGCCCATTCGTTCCATCAGCCCTTGCTCGATCTGCTGCCTTTAACTGTTTCCCCAGCACTCGATTACTGCTGAAACCTTTTTCCAAACTGAAGTTAAGTGGCGAATCCTGGTTCTCATAGCGCATATTCTTTCTCGGCATATCGATTCTGATGTCATGGTCAACTAAGAAGTCCACTCCCAATATGACTTCATCAACGATCTCCGCCACAACGAATTTGAGTAGAACCATGACATTCCCAATTAAGACTTCACAGATCACTTCTCCCTGGACTTGGTTATAATCGCCAGTGACCGTACGCAACCTTGCTCCAGGTAATGGCTTTACTCTCCTATTGACCAAATCAGATCGGATTAAGGAGTGAGATGCGCACGTATCTACAGTCAGTACACGCTCCTTGCCATCCAGCTTTCCTTTGACGGCAAGACTGCTCGATTTTCTTCCAATTTGCGAGATAGATATCACAGGACATTCAACAGCTAGAGGTAGCGCTCGATCTTTACCTCTGACTCGCTCTTGCTTATCTCCTCCCGCGTTTATGGCCACCCAAGTTGGAAATACCAGGACCGGTGCTGCAATGACGCGCAATGTGCCCTGGCTTTCCGCACTTAAAGCATTTGACTGCATCATTATTCTCCTGCTGCGTACCTTTTAATGCTTCCAAAATTGTGTCTACCCAGTCTGGCCTTTCCACTTCCACGCGATGATCTTTGTATGGGGGCTTACTCAAAAGCGACGCTGTTTCTTGAGTCAGTGCATGGGATACCGTTTCTGCGAATGTGAGTTTTGGGTTTGCATATGTCGCTCGTTTCGTTTCTACGTCCCGTATGCCATTTATAAAACTCTGGATTTTTACCCTCTCGGTGTACTCTACGGGTGCGTCCGCATTTGCCAAATGAGCCAACCTTTCAACATCCGAAGCAAACGCTTGCAAAGTCTCATTAGCTTTTTGGTAACGGTTTTGCAATTCTATTTGATATATCTGTTTCCTGTGTTCGCTTCCGTACCGTCGTTCTACATCAGCCATCAATGCGTCATAACTATTCCGTTCGTACTCTGGAATTGTCTGTAAGATTTCGGCAGCTGATCCTTTCAATGCTACGAAGAATGCAGCAACTTTATCTTCAGCATTCCAGTTGTCCACTGTTGGGGTTTTCTCAAATTGTAGCTTAAAGACCTGGAAAGGAACAGAACCGTCAAAGGATGGTGTTTTTATCTTTGGATTACTCGTTGAAACTGCTGGGCGATTTAGTTGCAACTGCTCGATACGTCCTCTCAAAGCATCCAACTCGGCCTCGATTTTTTCCTTAAACAGTAAAACTTTTGTATCCTGTGCCTCCAGCTTCGATATTACCCTTATCTCCTGTGCCTCCAGCTGCAAGGATATGCGGGCTTCCTGTGCTTTCAACTACTCAGCCAACTGAGATGTCATATATGTCTCTTGCTCTTCCAGTTGGGATGCCATATATGTTTTCTGTTCTTCCAGTTGAGTTTCCATCTTGGGTGTAATCTGTGTCGACATTTCTGACATACCCGTTTCTTGTGCTTCAATCTTCGATGTTATTTCAGACGACATTTCTGACATTTGCGACGACATTGATGTTACTGTCGATGTTTGTGCAGTTATTGCAGCCAAAATCATGTTCAAGTCTGTGCTCGTAACTGTCTGCGATGTTTCGTTTTTCTCTTCAATTTGTGTTGTTGTCTCGTCCCCATCAGGATAAAAGACATACTCGTCCACATCTATTCCTTGCGACTCCATTACCTCTCGTAGCCGTGCTTGAAGTTCGATCTTATTGCAGTTGCAGGATCCTCAATTCACTCAACTTTGCCATGTCCAAGTTGTATTCCCAATCTTCGGAATTTATTCAACAATTCCTCTTCTGACCCCAATTGTAACGAATTTTCTGCAAATCCTCTTATTGCAACCTTCTGCTAAGTTCGAATCACTAAACTGTTGAATAAATAACTCCAATATTTAATAATGCAAAATGGCCTTTATTAAAGTACTTCACAATAAATAACTCTACTATTGCTCGCCAGATAGCGTCTTAAATCCAACTGATTCTCGCGCCTCTACTGTTGCTACCTTTTATAGTGTTTGGTTTCCTCGTTGACATTTCTAGGTGGTTCTGTTCTAGAATCTACTAGTTGGTTATCTGCTATAATTATAACTACAGATGTACGCGTATAGCTCTCATATGCGCGTGTATTTCTGAGCGACACATCCACAATTATAATTGTATATCTCAGGTAAGATATCTGTATGTGTTTGTGCGTTGCTTCTCCGCTGCGTGTACGTACATATGTGTAGACATAATGATTGAATTATTGATGTGCATACAGTCACTGCTTAGCATCGGCTTAGAGATGGCAGTACCCCTTAGTGTTGCAAATATTCGTAACAATATATATCTCAAGAACGAATTGAGCAATTCCAAAACGGTTTGAAGCTTTTGAAAGGTAATAAAATTTTCTATAAACTGTGCATACAACACTTTTTGCTAAGCCCTGCAGATTCAAAGATAACGAACAGTCATTTCGGATTTTTTCCATTTTTGTTTGTTTTTTTTTGTGCAAATATATAAAAATTTGTACTTTGCGAGGAAGGATCTCGAAAACTTTTCACTTTTTGCAGATTTGTTTTTTCTCTCTAAGCTTTGTTTTATTACAAAAAAAATAAGCTTTCATTCAACAAAATCGAACAACTAATACAAAAGTTATAAGCATTCAAGTAAATATATCCATTTAATACTTAAGTACCCTACTGGTACATATGTGTTAATATTCGCTAACTCACTTATATACGAATACTAAGTCCATCGATTTTGTTGAATGAAAGCTTATTTTTTTGTAATAAAACAGAGCTTAGAGAGAAAACAACAAAATCTGCAAAAACTAACTAACTGATATACGAATACTCACACATATGTACCAGTAGGGTACTTAAGTATTAAATGGGAATATTTACATGAATGCTTATAACTTTTGTATTAGTCCATCGATTTTGTTGAGAGAAAGCTTATTTTTTGGTAATAAAACAGAGCTTAGAAGGAAAAAACAATTCTGCAAAATTAAAGTTGTCGAGATCCTTCTTCGCAAAGTACACATTTTTTTATATTTTTACAAAAAAAAATGGAAAAAATCCGTAATGATTTTTCGTTATCTTTGAATCTGCAGGGTCTAGCAAAAAGTGTTTTATGCATAGTTTATAGAAGCATAGTTATAGTTTTATTACCTTTTAAAAGCTTCCAACCGTTTTGGAATTGCACAATTCGTTCTTGAGATATATATGATTAAGTTGGCCCAATTTTTATTATTTTTTTTTTTTTTTTGAAAAAACCGTTATTCGTAAATATCACGTTACTACAGAATTAAAAATAAGCTTGTTTTTCGAAATCAGGGGTGATTTTACATAGGAATTTCATAATGGCGTCTCTGGTGCGTTTTGGCTGCAAACCAGTGTTATTTGCAAGCAATTTTACGCATGCAACTGAATCTGTCTACACCCCAAATAATATTAGACCACAAACTAATCAGAGAATTACAAAAACAAAATAAATTGATAGTCTAAATTTATTTGCATTTATGTCGAACTGCCACCACCTTTTAATGTTCTACCCACAGAAAAACACAAGTAACTTTTATTGTTGCGGAATTGGCAACACTATTTCCCACATTCATATATTTTCGTTTGTTTAATTGCAATTGCAAGCGACAATAGTACCAACCGGTTCTTCGCGAATAACGGGGAATATTTTGAATAAGGTGCCACGATTTTCCAATTTTTTTTTTTTTTTTTTTTTTTTTGTAGTAGTGGGGGTCCCAAAAATGACATAATAATCATTCGGAACTCTAGGAAACTCTTAGTTTATCAAAAAAAAAGATTTTAATTCCGAAATTTGGTAATATTACAACTTAACTTTTGCACTTGAAATTCGCGTCGAACTTGTCGAAAGTGGTACCCAAAGACGCGTATTATCGTCAAGATTCCGAATCCGAAAGCAGAAATTATATTTACTACTCGTTTAACAGTGAGACAACGATAGTCAATTACAAATCAGGTGATCCAATCACTTGGAATTTTGACGTCTATGCAGAAGGTATCACACTTAGTTTGATTCACAATGAACATAACTACCAATGTATCTTGTTCTTGTAATTCTCTGAATAATATGTAATTAATGTATTTAATTTAACAAAACGCAAGATTTATAAGTAAACATTTAAATTTTTTATGATAAGGAATTAAAAAATTTAATTTTTTATGATAAGAATTTAGAAAAAGGGTTATTTTTATTTGTTGTACATTTGCGCCGCATGCGAAAATTTTTTAATAAAAAATTGCGCGATTGTTTATTGAAAATTTGCTTGTTTTTGTTATCATACGAATTTAAAAATAAAGTGTTTTTGTATTTGTTGAAGAAAGGCGCCGCAGGCGAAAATTTTTAATAAACAATCGCGTCATTTTTTAATAAAAATTTTCATGTTTTTTCATCATACGAATTTAAAAAGAAAATATTGTTGTATTTGTCGAACAAAAGCGCAGCAGGCGAAAGTGAAGACAAGCCAAGACAAGGCAAGACAAAACAAGACAAGAGAAGTAATTTCTTGTTAAGTTAATTTCTAGTATTGCTCATCGGATTCTTAATCTAGATGTAAATACGCGTCTTTTGATACCTTACTCGAAAATTTTTGACCAAATATAGGTTGGGGCCCCTAAACTGCACAAGGGGAATATTTTGAATAAGGTACCGCGATTTTGTTTTTTATTTTGAGGGGGAGAGGGGGTCCTGAAAATCACAAAAATATCATCCGGAACTCTAGGAAACTCTTAGTTTATGAGACAAAAGCTTTTAAATTGCGAAATTTGGTAATATTACAACTTAAGTTTTGCACCTGAAATTCGCGTCAAACGTGGGGAAAATCGCACCCGAAGACGTGTATTTTCGTCAAGATTCAGAATCCAAAAGCTTTTATCACTCGCTTAAAAGTTATTCAGGAAAAACCGGTCGGTACTATTGTGGTTTTTTTCGTTGTTGCAATTAAACAAACGAAAACTTATGAAGTGAATAATAATGTTGCCAGATCCGCAACAATGAAAGTTATTTGTTTTTCTGTGGGAACGTCATAAACGCAAGCAAACTTAATACGAAATATAATCAAAGAATATAAATCATGTTTTATAATAGAAAATTCAAACAAAAAAAGAATTTATGAATTTGGTGAACAAAAGCGCCGCAGGCGAAACCTTTTAATAGAAAACTGCGTGATTTTTTATTAAAAATTTTCATGTTTTATGACACGAAAGTTAAAGATATATAATCAAAGAATATAAATCATGTTTTATAATAGTAAATTTAAAACAAAAAAAAAATTTTGAATTTTCAACAAAAGGGCCACATGCGAAAAATAAATGAATAAAGAGAAAAGAAAATAAGAGGAGAGAAGAGAGGATAGGAGAAGAGAAAATATGAGAAGGGAAGAAACAACAAGAGAGAAGAGAAGAAAAGTTAATTCTTAGTGACATTTTATTGGTCAAAACAGAGAGTGAATCAATTACACTGCATCACAAATTCCAATTTTTTTTTCTGCACCAGAGATGCCATTATGAAATTCCTATGTAAAATCTCCCCCTGATTTCGAAAATAAAGGTTATTTTTAATTTACATTTACGAATAACAGTTTTTTCCAAAAAGAAAAAATTGGGTCCACTTAATCATATATATCTCAAGAACGAATTGAGCAATTCTAAAACGATTTGAAGCTTTTAAAAGTTAATAAAATTTTCTATAAACCGTTCATACAACACTTTTTGCTAAGCCCTACAGATTCAAAGATAACGAACAATCATTTCGGATTTTTACCATTTTTTTTTTTTTTGTGAAAATATAAAAAAAATTTGTATTTTGCGAGGAAGGATCTCGAAAACTTTTTTTTTTTTGCAGATTTGTTTTTTTCTCTCTAAGCTCTGTTTTATTACAACAAAAATAAGCTTTCATTCAAAAAATCGATGAACTAATACAAAAGTTATAAGCATTCAAGTAAATATATCCATTTAATACTTACGTACCCTACTGGTACATATGTGTTAATATTCGCTAACTAACTGATATACGAATACTAACACATATGTACCAGTAGGGTACTTAAGTATTCAATGGATATATTTACTTGAATGCTTATAACTTTTGTATTCTCCACCGCTTTTGTTGAATGAAAGCTTATTTTTTTGTAATAAAACAGAGCTTAGCGGGAAAAAAACAAATTTGCAAAAAAAAAAAAGTTTTCGAGATCCTTCCTCGCAAAGTACATTTTTTTTTATATTTTCACAAAAAAAATGGAAAAACTCTGTAATAATTGTTCGTTATCTTTGAATCTGCAGGCCTAGCAAAAAGTGTTGTATGCACAGTTAATAGAAAATTTTATTACCTTTCAAAAGCTTCGAACCGTTTTAGAATTGCTCAATTATAGATACATATCTTGAGATATATATGATTAGGTGGACCCAATTTTTTTTTTTTTTTTGAAAAAACCGTTATTTGTAAATATCTCAAAAACGTTACCATAGAATTAAAAATAAGCTTGATTTTCGAAATCAGGGGTGATTTTACATAGGAATTTCATAATGGCGTCTCTGGTGCATTTTGGCTGCAAACCAGTGTTATTTGCAAGCAATTTTACGCATGCAACCCGGAGTTGGCAACACTATTCCCCACCTTCATATGTTTCGTTTGTTTAATTGCAATTGCAAGCGACAATAGTACCAACCGGTTCTTCGCGAATAACGGGGAATATTTTGAATAAGATGCCACGATTTTCCAATTTTTGTTTTTTTTTTTGAGGGATAGAGGGGGTCCCAAAAATGACCTAATAAGCATTCGGAGCTCTAGGAAACTCTTAGTTTATAAAAAAAAAAGCTTTTAAATTCCGAAATTTGGTAATATTACAAACTTAATTTTTGCACTTGATATTCGTCGAACTTGTCAAAAGTGGTACCCAGAGACGCGTATTATCGTCAAGATTCCGAATCCGAAAGCAGAAATTATATTTTTCTACTCGTTTAAAAGTTGTTCGCAAAAAACCGGTCCGTACTATAGTCGCTTTTCTTTTAAACAAACTTTTTTAACAAACATATAAAGGTGGTGAATAGTGTTGCCAGCTCCGCAACAATATCTTTTTTGGTAGAATATTATAAGGTGATGGCACGTCGACATTAATACAAACAAACATAACCATTGTGAAACAAATTAAGTGTGATATCTTACCTGTCAACTGCCTGATAGGATGTTCAATATGGCTACTTTTTAGCGTTTTGACAGGGTGTTCAATATGGCGGCGCATATGGCCGGCTATCCTCAGCGGGTAATAGAAAGAGATACAGAATGAGACAGCGATAGTCAATTACAAATCAGGTGATCCAATCACGTTGGAATTTTGACGTCTATGCAGAATATATCACACTTAGTTTGATTCACAATGTATCTTGTTTTTGTAATTCTCTGAATAATCTATATATTAATACGCTAACAAAACTTCCATAAAATCAATTGACAGGCTGTTTCGCATACTTAGCATACGTAAAATCATATTAAAGTCATATGAGTCGATTCGTATTGATCAGCCGCAGTGCATAGGCCTATTTTTGTTAACAAATATTACTCTATTTGTTTATAATTAATAGAAAAAGTTTTTTGTAAATTCGAAAATCTGTGCAACTATTGAAATTGCCATCTGTAGGAAGCATTATGTTCGCAATCCCCCCTGAGTACATAGCTCCAAATGCTCAATTGTCGCGTTTCTCAAATGTTTCATTTCTACATATGTATATATTTGTACACGCCAAACGGTGAGAGAACTACTGCTTCGCTCATTTTCAGTTCAAATGCACTGTCGCGTTGCTCAAATGTTTCATCTCTACATATGTATATATTCGTACCCGCCAAACGGTGAGAGAACTAATGCTACACTCATTTTCAGATCAAATAAAATATTGTTTCCCATTGTTGCCAATTACCTATATTGGTCTGTACCAAAATCCTTAAAAAATTGTTCTAAAATAATTGTTAGCGCACAAAAAAACTTTAAAGAGAAGTAATAACTTAACCGGCCTATTTTTGGACACATTTTACTTACACGTAAAAGCATAGGTCTTTATTTAACAGATTCCTTATTTTTCAAATTAGTGGCTTTAAAAAAAATGAAATCAGAAATAATGAGTCAACTTTTGTTCATTTATTTATAACAATTAATTGCAATTTTGACCCAAATGTTTTTTGCATTCCAGATTTTATGTTCATTTTAGCACGTCTTATAGTGAACAAAAAATAAATAAATTTGCTAAAAAGATATTACATTAAAATTTGTATATTGTCTTTTATGCTAATTTATTTTGATATTTCTTATTTTATTTTATTTTATTATCTTTTATCACGTTGTATATTAAATTTGCTACAAAGATATTACATTAAAATTTGTATATTGTCTTGTATGCTAATTGATTTTGATATTTCTTATTTTATTTTATTATATTATCTTTTATTTCAACTTAGTTTATTATTATTTAAATGCAACTTGATTGAATCGGAAAATTTCACGTTGTATATTAAACGAAAAAAAATGGCCCAAAAACGTTTTCGATTTTAGGTCGAAATATTGCATAGGCAGTATATTACCTACCAACTATATATTAATACGCTAACAAAATTTCGATACAATCAATTGACAGGCTGTTTCGCATACTTAGCATACGTAAAATCATATAAAAGTTATATGAATCGATTCGTATTGATCAGCCGCAGTGCATAGGCCTATTTTTGTTAACAAATATTACTCTATTTGTTTATAATTAATAGAAAACGTTTTTTGTAAATTCGAAAATCTGTGCAACTATCGAAATTGCCATCTGTAGGAAGCATTATGTTCACAAACCCCCCTGAGTACAAAGCTCCAAATGCTCAATTGTCGCGTTCCTCAAATGGTTCATCTCTACATATGTATATATTCGTACCCGCCAAACGGTGAGAGAACTAATGCTACACTCATTTTCAGTTCAAATAAAATATTGTTTCCCATTGTTGCCAATTACTTAAATTGGTCTTTACCAACATCCTTAAAAAATTGTTCTAAAATAATTGTTAGCGCACACAAAAATTTTAAAGAGAAGTAATAACTTAACCGGCCTATTTTTTTGGACAAATTTTACTTACACGTAGAAGCATAGGTCTTTATTTAACAGATTCTTTATTTTTCATTTTAGTTGTTTAAAAAAAAAACGAAATCAGAAATAATGAGTCAACTTTTGTTCAAACTGACTAAATTTATTTATTTATAACAATTAATTGCAAATTTGACCCAAATTTTTTTTTGCATTTCCAGATTTTATGCTCATATTAGATATAGCACGTCTTATAGTGAACAAAAAATAAATAAATTTGCTACAAAGATATTACATTAAAATTTGTATATTGTCTTTTATGCAAATTTATTTTGATATTTCTTATTTTATTTTATTATCTTGTATCACGTTGTATATTAAATTTGCTACCAAGATATTACATTAAAATTTGTATATTGGCTTTTATGCTAATTATTTTGATATTTCTTATTTTATTTTATTATATTATCTTTTATTTCAACTTAGTTTATTATTATTTAATGCAACTTGATTGAATCGCAAAATTTCACGTTGTATATTAAACGAAAAAAACGCCCCAAAAACGTTTTCGATTTTAGGTCGAAATATTGCAGAGGTCGTATATTACTCTACTATCTATATATTAATACGCTAACAAAATTTCCATACAATCAATTGACAGGCTGTTTCGCATACTTAGCATACGTAAAATCATATAAAAGTTATATAAATCGATTCGTATTGATCAGCCGCAGTGCATAGGCCTATTTTTGTTAACAAATATTACTCTATTTGTTTATAATTAATAGAAAAAGTTTTTTGTAAATTCAAAAATCTGTGCAAATATCTAAATTTCCATCTGTAGGAAGCATTATGTTCACAAACCCCTCTGAGTACAAAGCTCCAAATGCTCAATTGTCGCGTTGCTTAAATGTTTCATCTCTACATATGTATATATTTGTACACGCCAAACGGTGAGAGAACTACTGCTTCGCTCATTTTCAGTTCAAATGCATTGTCGCGTTGCTCAAATGTTTCATCTCTACATATGTATATATTCGTAACCGCAAAACGGTGAGAGAACTAATGCTACACTCATTTTTAGTTCAAATAAAATATTGTTTCCCATTGTTGCCGATTACCTATATTGGTTTGTACCAAAATCCTTAAAAAATTGTTAGCGCACAAAAAAACTTTAAAGATAAGTAATAACTTAACCGGCCTATTTTTTGGACAAATTTTACTTACACGTAAAAGCATAGGTCTTTATTTAACAGATTCTTTGTTTTTCATTTTAGTTGCTTTAAAAAAAAATGAAATCAGAAATAATGAGTCAACTTTTGTTCAAACTCACTAAATTTATTTATTTATAACAACTAATTGCAAATTTGACCCAAATGTTTTTTGCATTCCAGATTTTATGTTCATTTTGGATATAGCACGTCTTATAGTGAACAGAAAATAAATAAATTTGCTACAAAGATATTACATTAAAATTTGTATATTGTCTTTTATGCTAACTTATTTTGATATTTCTTATTTTAGTTTATTATGTTATCTTTTATCACGTTGTATATTAAATTTCCTACAAAGATATTATATTAAAATTTGTATATTGTCTTTTATGCTAATTTATTTTGATATTTCTTATTTTATTTTATTATATTATCTTTTATTTCAACTTCGAATCGATTCGTATTGATCAGCCGCAGTGCATAGGCCTATTTTTGTTAACAAATATTATATCGAGGATCCATTTTGTTGGGTCCGCCAAAAATGTTCTGCACACACAGAGCTACGCACACGCAATTTGCCTTTTAATTCCTTTTTTAAATTAATAAACATTTGTTTAGTTTTTAAATATAGTTTTCTTATTTAAAACATTTAGTTCTTTAACACTTTTGTTCTAATTAGTTCTTTAACACTTTTTGTTTCTTTTATTGTCACTTAGCTTTAGTTTAAGTTTTACTGTTACGCTAAGTGCGTAAGTATATTTTAATAAATTGATTTTTATCGCAACTTACGCGACCGGTTCACTTCAAACTGAAAACTGCCGCTAATGCAAATCTGTAGCTAGGCAGCTTTTCTGTACGTTGCTTAGCAACGAAATTAATGATGGCGTCGAAATTAATCATGGTGTCGAGCAACGGCAGTTTTAACCAATAAGAAACTCTCCGTGTTGCTCGACTCCAGCAATTTTAGTAATGCCAAGTGCATCTGATGTATGGTTGCATCTTGCACTTTTCTAAAGAGGGTTGTCAGCTGCAATTTATTTTAATGCAATTTACTATGGCACTACATCATCCCCCTTTAGAAAAGAAGAATTTGGTAAGATTAAAGTAATTAATCTTGCCACATTCTTCTTCAGGCTTTAATATGTTGTGGTAATGTTATGAATGAATGAGTTTGCTAGCATTAGGGTATTCTAACCCGGGACTCATTCGTTCATTACAGTGCAACTTCTAAATAGATGATTAAAAATTAAAAGAAAATTTTGAATAGAGTGAAATATATAAAAGTCAGTTTAAAATATTTGATTTAATGTTTGAAGTAAACCGGTTTTTTTTCTTCTTATTGTAGAATCTACCTAATTAAATGTATATTTATTTGTTACATTTTTTTTTGTCTTCATTGGCGGATTTTAAAATATATTTATATCTAAAGATGATTATAATAATATTAAATTAATTAATTTTTTGTACTCGATTTTTATGTACAATTTCTTCGTTTTCTTTACTTATCTCACAAATTGTTACATTTGGCCCATCAATATTCTTTACTATGTAGGAACCTTGATATATATTTTTATGTTTCTACTAAAACTCTATCGTTAATTTTAATTTCTAAAGGCTTAGCCGTTTTATCGTATAAATCTTTATTTCTAGTCTTATGCTTATTAATCAAAATTTTTGCCATTTTATGCGATTTTTACATTCTAACCTTAAGCTCTTTTGTGTAGTTTTCTACATTGTAGATCGGATCAATTTGCTATTTTTGCAATTCGTTTGGCATTGTAGTTTTTCTGCCAAATATTAATTCAAACGGAGTAAATTTATTATCAAAAATCAAACTACTTGTGGTATTGTGTAAAAATTTAAAGTATTTTAAATATGTACCCCAATCTGTTTCGGATAGATATGCACGTAAGTATTCGTTAAAGACTCTATGATTTCTTTCAACAGTACCAACAGTTTCGTGGTGGTAAGCTGTTGAGAAATTATGATCAATCTTTAAAAGTGTTGTCACTTCAGAGAATAATTCGTTTTTATATTCCGTTCCTAAATCGGATCTAATAGCTTTCATTGTACCATATGTTAAAATAAAGGTTACAAAAATAGCACAAGCAATAGTTTTTGCTGATTTATCTGGTACAGCTACTGTTACCAGGTATTTAGAAAAGTTAAAAATCATAGTAACAGCCAACTTGTTACGATATTTGGATTCCGGAAGTGGACCTATTGTATCGACAATTACTATTTCAAAGGGTTTGCAGGGTGTTGGAGTCAACACAAGATTTTCTTGTTTTTGGCCATTCTAATTGCTTAATATTGTGACTGCCGCCTGCTTTTTCAAGTCTCGAATATAACTCATCTAAATTTATCTTTCCGTTAGCATTCACAAAATTAAGTAAGTTTAGTTTTTTATGTTTTAAATGCGCATAAATTTGTATATTGGAGATCTCATTATTCTTATTAAATTGTATAGTCGACTTTATTCGCGGTATCTTTTTTGAAAAATTGTATCAAAATTTGTCATAAACTTGTACTTTAGGCGTTTCGCAAAAAGTATCAGTAAAATTATCGTCTTTATTTTGTAATTCCTTTTGTTTGGTTTGTGATCGTGTTTGCACTGCTAAAACATGCTTTGTAGATTCTTTTATTTCGTCTATAGTAATGCGTGAAAGAGCATCAGCCACAACGTTAGATTTTCCTTTTATATATTCAATCGTTAATTTATATTCCGACAGTTCTAATCGAATTCTAGAAAGCTTAGACGAAGGAACTTTCATGTTAAAAAGATAAACTAGTGGTCTGTGATCGGATTTTACTATAAAATTTGTACCGCAGACATATGGACGAAAATGCTTTATAGCGAAATGTACTGCTAGGAGTTCTAATTCGATAATTGCGTGTTTATGTTATGCTTTATTAAAGGATTTTGACGCGAAACAAATTGGTAAATCGTTATCACCATGCTTTTTGCTCAATATAGCACCACATCCACTCTTAGAAGCATCTACTCTAATTATAAATTCTTTTGTGAAGTCAGAGTATTGTAGTAGTTGAGGAGACATTGATGCTAGTTTTAGTTTTTCGAAAGCGTGAAAACGCTTCACCCCAAACAAATTCAACTTTTTTCCGATTTAAACGATTTAAAGGCACTGCCAGTGACGCAAAATTCGGTATAGATCGCCTGTAATAATTTGCAAATGCGACAAATCGCCTAACCGCATCTTTGTCTTTTGGCTTAGTATACCTTTTGATAGCGTCTATTTTTGAATCGTCTGGCCCTTTTGACGTACATTTATGGCCTAGAAAAGTTATTTCGGAACGAAGGAAATTGCATTTGTTTGGATTCAGCTTTAAATTAAACTGTCTACAGGTTTCGAAAACTTTTTCTAGATTTTTAAGATGGTGTGTCTCACTACAACCAATGACGATAACGCCGTCAATATACATAAAAGACTGATTTGGCGAAATGCCTGAATGAAGCTTTTTCCGTAACGAAGCTTTTTCCGTCCCGGCGCTTCTTCAATAAGTGCTAGGGCTATACTCGCCGTGTCCAAGGTTCGCTTACAATAGATTTGTAAATTTGGGACACCGTGCCAATCGTTTTCATATAAATTCACTTTATTTCTCTAATTCTATATATGTATGTACACTATAATAAAAATGAAAAATTTTACGTAATAAAAAGAAGAAATATTTGTTGTTTTCGTTTCACTGTATGCTTGCTCTATACTGCGTGGTGGGCCAACGGTACTCGTGTCCCGTTATGACGCCTCGATGGTCGTTGCTTGTGAGTGTGTAAATGTGTTTTGTGACGCCCTGCGTCGGCGTGCGTGTCCCGTTAGGAACGTCCCGCTAGGACGCCCGGCTGGTCGTTGCCTGAGTGCGTGTAAAACGTGTTTCGGTGACGCCTTGCGTTGGCGTGTATGTACGCAACCCTAGTGTGTTTGACGTCGTGTATTTGCGTGACTCTTCTGTGGTCACCGTAGTATGTGTGCGTAGTGCCGTTGTGGCCAGCGTGGTGCGGTGACCAACGTAATGTGCTTGCGTAGCGCTGTTGTGGCCCGCGTCGTATGTTGGCGCTTGCGGTCAGCGTAGTGGGTTGGCGCAATGCTGTGGCCAACGTCGTATGTTTGCGGAGTGATGTGGTCCACGTAATATGTTAGCGTGGTGCGGTCGCGGTCAGCGTAGTGGCTGGCGTAATGCTGTGGCCGACGTAGTGTGTGTGCGATTATGGCCGGGATAGTGAATTGGCGTAATGCTAAGGCCAACGTAGTACGTTTGCGATTGTGTCCATCGTTGTAGTTTGGCTGGCGAATGTCACCTGCTCGCGGGGCGCGCCACTGTGGTGGTGCCGTTGCTCACGAAGTCTCAAGCGGTGTTTGGTGGTATAACCGACACATTCACCACTTGAGGCCACGACTCACTCCTGTGAAGCGACCTGTCCGCATGGTAGAACCGACAACTTCAAGGGACGCTTCACAAGTAGCTCTGGTCACGACCACAGCTCCGTGCTTCGGCAGGAGGGTAACTCTGGTACAGTTGAAGTAGTAGGTTTGCGTAACTTTGCTGTGTCAACGCAGTATATTATCGGGGCGCTGTCGTGGTCAGCGTAGTAGATCGGCGCAGTACTGAAGCCAACGTAGTGTATTAGCTATGGTGCTGTTGCGGCCAGCGTAGTAGATTGGCGTAATGGTATGGCCAGCATATATATTAGCTATGATGCTGTTGCGGCTAGCGTTGTATGTTTGCGTAGTGTTGCTGCGGCCAACGTATATGCTTGCGTAGCGCTGTTACTATCGGCGCAGGCGGGCGGACGCTGCCTGTTCGCGGGTGCGCGTTACTGTGGTAGTGCCGTTGCTGGCGAAATCTCAAGCGGTGTTTGGTGGTATAACCGACACATTCACCACTTGGGGCCACGACTTACTCCTGTGAAACGACCTGTCCGCATGGTAGAACCGACAACTTCAAGGGACGCTCCACAAGTAGCTCTGGTCATGGCCACAGCTCCGTGCTAACTAACTTCTGTCCTGCTGTGTTGCTCCTTTTATTGCTTTGTTTGGTATTGCTGGCTCAAATGGTTGCGTTGCCATGGTTGCTGTTCGATGTTGCGAACGCTCGTTGCGTTGCTGAGACTTGTTAGTTTGTTGTGTTGGCATTAAAGTGTTGTGCTTGCCCGTTGTGTTGCTGAGACTTGTTGGTTGGTCTGCTGCTACAGCCTTTTGTGACTGGCTGTTGTGTCAGTGCTGTATTGAACTTGTTGGTTGGTCTGTTGCTATAGCCTTTTGTGACTGGCTGTTGTGTTAGTGTTGTATCGAATATGATGTATGCTGTATTGAACTTGTTGGTTGGTCTGTTGCTATAGCCTTTTGTGACTGGCTGTTGTGTTAGTGCTGTATCGAATATGATGTGGGGTCGCTTTGTGTGGGCCAAATTAATAGTGTTATATTTGGTCCTCACACTCCCCTCCCCCCACACTGCGGAGAGTGAGCCCCCGGTATTCAGTAGTCGTATGCGCGCCTTGCTTTTCATTATGGTGACCCGGTGTTTCTCTGTCACGAATCGTGTTCGGGAGTAGGTTCTGCCTTCGGCGATGCGTCGGAGTTTGTCCCGTACCTCCCCTGCTATCTCCGGGAATCGGCCCAGCATTGGTCCATCTGCGTCTTTAGCCTCGATGGTTATTACTTGGAGGTCTTGTGTTGTCGTGTGTGGCTTCGTTTTGGTGTCCGGTATTATGGGGTGGGTGTTGTCCTCGGTGCTTAGTTGTGGAGCTGCGTGAGAGTGGTATGTGGTGGTAGTGTTTTGTATGGTTTCCTTGGGCTTTCGGCCGTCTCGTAGGAACCGTGCCAGCATTTCTGTGCGCTTCTTGCTGGCCATTTCCTCCGTGAACGGCTGTTTACACAGTCCGGGTATTCCTTCTCCGCTCCCTGTGTATCGTAAAACCCTCTCCATATTCTCGGCTACGTAGACGCCACAGTCGTTGTTGTTGAGTTATTGGGGCACCTCGAGTATTAGTTCCTGCGCTTTAAAACCGTCGTGTCCGTACCGCTGTATGTATTCCCACCGGAGGAAATCTGCCCAAACCTGGGTTGCGTGGGGGACTCTGGCCCTGTGCATTGAGTCTGCTACCCATATATATCGTTCCTGCCAGCATTCCGTGTCGGTGACGTGGTGGGTGACTGCTGGGTTTGCCAGACCGAGCAGGTACCAGTGGTTAGCTGTGTTGTGGGGTGCTAGGACCGCACTCTTGCCAAACAGGTCGACGTTTCGGACCCATCGGCGTATGCGTTGGTAGTCTTCCTCCGTGTTACTCTTCTGGGTCAGCTGCCAGATCACGAACGGGCTGATAGTCGTATTTTGTTGCTCATGTTGCTCTTCCAGTCCCTTTTCCCAAGCGTTGATGACGGTGTCGGTCAACCATTTCGATTCTCTGAGAGTGTCGAAGTCAGTCGTATAGAGGGGTATGCCGCCTGGTCGTGCCGGGAATATTATTTTAGGCGTGACTCTCGGCGGTGGGGCTGTGTCCTCATCCGAGGAGAGCTCGATAATTTTCGGCGACTGTGGCTTTTCCGGTGGAGCTGTGTCCTCATTGGAGGGGAACTCGATTGCTTTCGGCAACTGCCCTGCCTTCACTTCTATCCTACCGAGTGTGAATGTTATCGGCGATGCTCCGGTCTTATTGTGGGCCTTGGCCGTGACTGGTTCGGTGTTCGTGGTGTTGTCATTGGTGCCCGTGATGTGTGGTAGTTTAATGATGCGTGCGACGTCAGCGTACCTGTTTGCGCGTATAGTTGCACGCGTGTGGCTGACGTCGGCCCCCGTAGTGTTTAATGGTGTAATGACGTGTTCGACGTCAGCGTACCTGTTTGTGCGTATAGTTGCACGCGTGTGGCTGACGTCGGCGCCTGTAACTCCTTCCAGCAATACGGCCCTCGGGCGTTTTGCTTCCTCCTCGTAGCGCTGGCGCATACGCTTGACGCTGTTGGTTAGTCTAGCGTTATAGCTCTGCATTGTAGATTATTGGTTTGTGAAAAAAATTCGTAGCAAAAGGAAACGATGTTGTCACCTCGGTGGTTTGCGTTGGAATGAGCGGCGCTTGATTGTCCTTGATATTAATTAATAATATAAAAAAATTGTTCTCTCTGAATTTGTTTGGTTTCACGCGATGATCTCTGCTGTATGATATGCTTTTAGTTCCGCGATGTTGACAGTTTTTTCTTTTCCTCCGTTGGGTTTTCGTATTTTGAGTATCACTGGGGATACATATCCTAGGATTTGGTAGGGCCCATCATATTTGGGGGCCAACTTTGCCGCGAAATTTTCCCCGGCCTTGGAGAGATGGTGTTCCTTTGCGAGCACTAGTTCGCCGACTACGGGGGTGCATTTTCTCCGCCGTAGATTGTAATGCCGTGCTTGGTCTGCCGCTGCTCATTCCATGTTCTGCCTCACTATTCTGAATGCCTCTTGCATTTTGTCGGATTTTTCCTCTGCCGGGGTGGTGGCTGTACCCGTCCCCAGGTTGACCTCGTCAAACAATGCCCCTGGTAATCGCGGTTCCCGTCCTTGTACGAGGAAGGCTGGACTGTACCCTGTGGACGCGGTTACACTGGTGTTGATGGCCAGCTCGATCTCTGGGAGAAAGTCGTTCCATTTGTTGTGTTGTGATTTGGTGAGTTGCGCTATGATCCTCTTTACCGTTCTGTTCGCCCGTTCCGTCGGGTTTTCTTGCGGTGTGTAGGGCGCCGTGAATTGTTGTCATATCCCCATTTCCTTGAGGTAACGCTGCCACATTGTGCTGGTGAACTGAACGCCGTTGTCCGATATCAGTATCTTGGGAGCACCAAATCTTGCTAGGATGCGTTCTCTGAACGCGCGGCGAAGGCCCTCTGCTGTCGCACGCCTCATGGGGGCCAATTCCACCCATTTGCTGAAGCGGTCGAAAAATACTAATAACATCGTGTTCCCGTGTGTGGATCGTGGGAGTGGTCTGACGAAATCGACGCATACCGTGGCGAATGGTTCTTGCGCCACCTGTGTGAGCATCTTTCCTGATGGTTTTTGCTGTGCCTCCTTGTATTTCTGGCAAGACTCGCACTGCCGTACATATCGACTGATGTCCCGAAACATGCCGGGCCAGTAATACCGGTTGGCAATCCGAGCTACCATCCGGCGGATGCCCATATGTCCAGCGCTTGGGATGTTGTGGTTTTCTTCTAACACTCGTTGTCGCAGTGGTGTTGGTACACAAAATTTCCAAGGGACCGTTTCCTCATCGTGTGACCGGCAGGGAATATGGCGGTACAGTTGCCCATCTTGTATCATGTAGTCAGAAAATTTCTCGGGGTTAGTGCGTACTTCGCCGACGCGCTTGTGCCACCACTTGCATTGTGGCTCTGTTGTCGTTGCTAGGCGTAGGGTCTCCAGTGGCTGCCGTGATAGTGCGTCCGCTACCAGGTTCAGTTCCCTTTCCTGTACTCGATGTCGAAAGTGTGTTGTTGAAGCTCCAAGGCCCATCGTGCTAT
Source organism: Eurosta solidaginis (assembly GCF_040869045.1). Taxonomy (NCBI): domain Eukaryota; kingdom Metazoa; phylum Arthropoda; class Insecta; order Diptera; family Tephritidae; genus Eurosta; species Eurosta solidaginis. Next base: position 138,295,861 of record NC_090319.1, read on the forward strand.
ACGGCCGGAAGGGCTTTCGATGGAGTTTAACCACTTTAGAGATATATGGTCCGTGATTACCTTGAATCGGTATCCTTCCAAGTATGGCCTCATCTTGCGTATTCCCCAGACTATCGCGAGGCACTCCTTCTCGGTGGGCGAGTAGTTGGTTTCCGCCTTGTTGAGTTTCCTGCTGGCGTAGGTGATCACGCGTTCTCCGCCTTCCAGGTCCTGTGTCAATACGGCACCCAGACCGAAATTGCTGGCGTCCGTTTGTAAGGTGAAGGTCTTGGTGAAGTCCGGGCAAGCAAGTATCGGTGCTTCTGTGAGCTTTTGATTTAAGACCTCGAAGGCCTCCTATTGTTCGGCCCCCACTTCCAGTGTTTGCCTTTCTTCAGCAGGGTTGTGAGTGGTTGGCTGATCGTGGCGAAGTCGGGTACGAAACGTCGGTACCAGGATGCTATACCGAGATATTGGCGTACCTCTTTCACGTTCGTTGGTGGCTTCAAGTCTTTGATGGCTGTGACTTTCTCGGGGTCGGTGTGAATTCCCTTGTCGCTTACTAGGTGTCCTAGGTATCGGATTTCCTTCTTGAAGAATTCGCATTTCTCCGGATTTATTCTGAGGTTGGCGCGCTGTAGTCGTAGCATTACTTCTCTCAGATTGCGATTGTGCTCATCCACAGTGGATCCTATGACGATTATGTCATCGAGGTATGCGAAGGCGTGGGGTTCCACTTCAGGCCCAATAACCTGATCTAGTGCTCTTTGAAACGTTGCGGGTGCAGAGTGTAGGCCGAAAGGCATAACGCGCCACTGGAATAATCCGCGTCCCGGTACTGTGAAAGCTGTGTAGGGCCGGCTCTTGGGACCCAGTGGTATTTACTTCGCTCGTCGTAGTTTGTCCAGGATGTGTTGTATTCTGGGTAAGGGGTATGCGTCGGGTACGGATCGGGCGTTGAGCTGCCGATAGTCCACGCATAACCTCCACTTCCCGTTTTTCTTCTTGGCCAGTACGATCGGTGCTCTGTTTGGGCTACAGGATGGCTCGAAGCATCCTTTCTGGAGCAATTCGTCAACTTCCCTGTAGATGATTGTCTGCATGGCTGGGTTGCGTGGGAAGTAACGTTGCTTGATGGGGCGTTCGTCCGTCAGGACAATCTTGTGCTCGGCTATTGTCGTCACTCCACTCATGCTCTCGAATTTTCGGAGTAGGTAGGTAGGTTGAACTGGCCGGTCCATGAGGACCTCACATAGACTGATTGAGTCCGTAGTGTTACCAGAAGTTTGTTTTAACGACCAAACTGAAAAACCCTATCAAAAACCAGGACCTATGTTATAAAATAACTCCGTCCTCTTGGCAAATACTAGAAGCTTCCTAGGACTTAAGCCACTTGCTGCTTCTAGATCTGACAGCTGTATCACTCCTAATAGCTGGAGTCTTAGCCTGGCAAGTGCAGGGCACGAGCACAGAACGTGCTCGATCGTTTCCTCCTCCAACCCGCACTTCCTACACCTGCTATCACTGACCAAGCCTAATTTAAAGGCATGTGACGCCAGAAGGCAGTGTCCAGTCAGAATACCCGTCATGAGTCTACAGTCCTCTCTTTTTAATGATAGAAGCAACTGTGTTAGTCTAAGGTTGTAAGACCTACACATAATCTTCGACACTTTACAGCCCCGCGCTTGAACCCACGCCTTTTCTGCTTGGTCGATCATGTGCACCTCTCGCCTTCGCTTAATCTCGCCCAATCTAATTGGGACGTCTACGGAGCAAGCTTCAAGGGATGCGCCCTTTTTAGCTAATTCGTCCGCTTTTTCATTCCCATCTATTCCCATATGCCCTGGGACCCAATATAGATGTATGCTTCTCCCTGTCCCGATTCTCTGCAGAGACTGCTTACACTCTAACACGCATTTAGATGCTGTGCTATGCGAGATTATTGCCTTAATTGCTGCTTGACTGTCAATATAAAAGTTAACACGGTTGCAGCTTAAGCTATTCTCTTCCAGGGTTTCTACTGCTTTGGTTACGGCTAATATTTCCGCTTGGAAAACGCTACAGTAATCCGGCAGCCTGTAGGATCTGCTTAATTCCGGATCAGCGCAGTATACCGCAGACTCTACTCCTTCCACTATTTTGGAACCATCGGTGTACACATGTATCGCCTCGTCCGCCATTTGCGCACCCTTGCGCCAACCGTCCACCTCTATTGTGGCCTTAAGATCTCCCTCAAAGTGCAGGTAGGGAATCATGTAGTCTGTTCGTCTTGTGACTGAGGACGCTATACTACTATGGCCATATGGTCGGCGCTCAAGCTGCCCCGAAGCACCGAGCCTGGTTGCGGTCGTTAATGCTTTGTTCTTTGCTACCAGGTCTACAGGTGGAATGTGCAGAATGGCATACAGTGCAGCCGTCGGGGTTGTTTTCAGGGCTCCCGTAATGCAAAGCATCGATAGTCTGCATACCCCCTCTAATTTTTTGAGGTATGTTGTTTTTTGTGTGGCTTTCCACCAAACAAGAACTCCATAGTATAGAATAGGGCTTACAATCGCTGTAAAAACCCAATGAGAAAGAGAGGGCGATAGGCCCCACGTACACCCCAGCATTCTTTTACATGCATAGAGTGCCGTTGAGGCCTTCTTCACCCTCTCCTCCACGTTGAGCTTCCATGACAGCTTACTGTCTAGGATGATTCCTAGATATTTTGTGCAAGGTTTCTCCTGTAAGGTCACCGCTCCTAACTTAGGCCTGGTCCAATTTGGGACCTTGTACCTCTTTGTAAACAAGACCATATCCGTCTTCTCCGCATTGACCTTCAGCCCGACATTAGATGCCCAGGTATGAATATCCCGAAGCGCCCGATCCATCAAAGAACTAATCGTTGGAAGGCATTTTCCACTTATGACAATTGCAACGTCATCTGCGTAAGCCGTAAGTTTTACGGGTCCCTCATCGAATTGCCTGAGCAGTTGGTTGATGACCAGTGTCCACAGCAGAGGTGATAGCACCCCTCCCTGCGGCGTGCCCCTGTCCACTGATTTCGTGGCCTCGTACAATCCCCATTGTGATGTAATCTTTCTGCAATTTAACATGCAGCCGATCCATCTGATTAAGGCAGGATGTACTTTAATGTAATTAAGACCATCCATAATCGCCCATTTTGCAACATTATTGAAAGCCCCGGCAATGTCCAAGAATACTCCTAGAGCATACTCCTTATATTCCAGGGATTTCTCTATGCTTATTACCACCCTATGCAATGCGGTGTCTACCGACTTGCCTTTGGTGTACGCATGCTGTGTTGTGGAGAGCAGCTTTCCATCCACGTTGGACTTTATGTACACATCTATCAGCCTCTCAAAGGTTTTGAGCAGAAATGATGTTAAGCTAATGGGTCTATAGTCTTTGGGATACACGTGACCGATCTTCCCCGCCTTTGGTAGAAAAGCTACACGAGCAGTTCTCCAAGAGTGCGGAACATGATTCAGTCTTATGCACCCATCGAATATTATTTTAAGCCATTCCACGACCGCCCTGCTTGAGAATTGTAGCATGGCCGGGAATATACCATCTGGGCCCGGCGATTTAAACTTAGAAAACGTCTTCACTGCCCACTCGATCTTGGTATCGGTCACCAAGCCCGGCACCACTAGCTCCGTGATCGAAGTGTGAGTGATGTCTGCTGGTTCTTCTAAACCGTCTCCCGATGGGAAATGTGTATCGAGAAGCACCTCAAGGGATTCCTCACTATCACGTGACCATTCCCCGTTCTCTTTCTTTATTAGTCCCTGGACTATGTTTCCCTTTGCTAGGACTTTTTTCAACCGTGCTGTTTCACTGGAGCACTCTATGTCCGTACAGAAACTTTTCCATGAGTTTCTCTTCGCCCTGGTAATTTCACGCTTGTAGATCCTCAGTAGATCCCTGTACTCGTCCCGACACGCTTCGCTTTCCGCGGTCTTTGCGAGTTTAAACATTTCTTTTACCTGTCTTCTTAGAAGACTCAGCTCATTGCTCCACCATGGCGGCTTTGCTTTTCCTCTGAATCTTCTTAGAGGGCAAGCTTTGTTATACGCAGTCATAAGCGTCCTTGTTAGGAATTCATTCGACTCCTCCAGTTCCTCTACATTAGCAACCTCTTTGGGTTGTCCCAGTTTCGTTTCTACATGTTTCTGGAATTTAGTCCAATTCGTTGCCCTAGGGTTTCTAAAGGTTCCTCCCTTCTCTACCCTCTTTAGTGGGATGCTGAAGCTTATATACGCATGGTCGGAGAAGGATGGTCTATCGAGAACCATCCAATCATACCTTGATATATCACGCTCGGAGCTCAATGTAATATCCAGAACATTGCTGGAAGTTGGACCAATGTATGTAGGAACATTTCCCCTGTTGGCTATCTGCAAATTGGTTTGCAGGATGTAACAAAATAGAGATTCGCCTCTCTCGTTCGTATCTGCTCCTCCCCACGCATTGTGGTGCGCATTTGCATCTGCGCCTATGACCAACCGCCCTTTGCGCCCTTCCTCCTGTACTAGCCTTTTGCACTCCATCGGTGGAACCTCCGCAGCATGGGCCATGTAGCAGGACGCCAGGATAAATGCCTGCTTATTCTTTTGCTCAACGGCCACCGCTACGAGATCCTCGGTGGTGTACTTAGGCAGCATATATGAATGCAGCTGTTTCCTTACCATTACTACAGCTCGCACCCGTCCTTCCGTTTGTGCGTAGTAAACGCCAAACCCGCGCGCGCTAAGTCCAGAAACCTTTCCTCCCGATGAGAGCCACGGCTCCTGGATCAGCGCCACGTCAAACGAACCCTCCTCAAGGGTTAGGAGGAGTTCGCTCGACGCCACTTTACTGTGTTGGAGGTTTATCTGTAGGACTCGCAGCACCATTGGGCTGTTTATCCCCCTCCAGCACCTTCGTCTTGACGTCGTCGTCCTCCTCTTGCCCTTTTGGTTTAGAGTATTCGAGGCCCCCTTCAGCCCCTCGTGAATGTTGTGCCGTGTGTTCCTCTGTGCGAGTCACAGCACCATTTAGCGGTTGGTCCTCTTCTAGCACGTTCGTGGTGACGTCGGGGACCTCCACCTGTCTTTTTTCCCTTAGGCTTCTGAGGTCCTTTTCGACTTCGCCCACTTCCAGCGTGTTAGGATTTTTATCCTCGGGACTTCTTTTCCTGAGTCGCATGTAAATTTTGCCAGTGCCAAAGGACATTTTGCCAAGCTGCGTGTACAAAATATCCTCCGCCTGCTTGTTTATTTGGAAGATGTAGAACTGACCATCCTCGGTAGGCCGAGATACAGTAAGTACCTTCCAATCCTGTGTCGGTATGTTCGGATTCTGATTCTGCAGAAGTCGCAGTGTATCCTCCGACTTCATCACGCATGGTATCCATACCTTAACTTTTGGTACCGTGGGGATTTGCGCTTTATCCACCACCTCAAACCGCGCGTTCGTGCCTTGCCTTTGGAGGTTTGGAACGACTTCCTCCAGCCACCGCAAGCTCGCGATGTTGTCGCACGCTATCATCTTCACACCATTATACCATCCCCCCGAATCAAAGGTTGGAAGGGGCTTACTTGGTTGTTCCCGCATCATCTTAAGCATTAAGCTAATAAGCTCCCTTTCCACAGATCTCCACCTTTCAGTAGTCATTTGTCCGAACGGACTGCTACGATCAACCAGCGCCACAGTCAGTGACTGCTTTGCCACATCACTCATCTTCTCGGGAAAAGCAGGAGTCTTAGTGTTATCTCCCTTTAGAACCTCCGAGAACACCGGAGTCTTCGCGTTAACTCCCTTTAGCGCCTCCGAGAAAGCCGGAGTCTTAGCGTTATCTCCCTTTGGCTTATCTCCTACTTCCGTAGTTGGAACTTCCCTCTGACTGGCAGCTTTCGAGGTAGTTGCTACCTCGCTATTGGAACCCATCTGTCTTACAGCTTTGGGCCTACTTGTCTTGTCTATGCGACTGCCCTGCCTCGCGGCTCTAGGACTGGGTCCTTTCTGCCTCTTGAAAGCAGGCTTGTCGCCTTCTGCCGAACGTTGCCTCTTCATTCTGCCATTCGACGCTTCTTCCTCCTCGTACCGGTTGCAGAACCGAGGGTTTCTCGCAGCAAACCTTTTGAACTGCCTTCGACCTACTTCTACCGCTTCATGGGCCCATTCCAAGCGCTCGATCTCCACTTCTGTTGGGTCGACCACTGCTCCCAAGCGTTGTACAATTCTTAGTGCTGCACGGTACTGCGAGAGAGCTCTTTTACTTCCTCTGCTCCGTACCCTTCTCCACTCTTCTACTCCGTTTTCATTTGTGTGCTTCTCCAACACGGAGTTCATTGAATCAGCACTACTCTCGCTCCCCGAGTCCGACGCATCGCTTAATTCGTATTTGTCGTCCTTGGATTGCGACTCAGTCCTCCTCTTTACATCCTCCTTATTACATTCAGGTAATGAGTTGTTCATCTTGGTCGTACGACCACCTGCCCGACAAGGCGGGCTCAGCGGTCCAGTATTATATACGGGGAAAGAACCGTCCGCCACAGCAGCGCCCCTTACTGCGGTAAGGCCATAAATACTTCCCGAGATGGCCCGGTATCGGGAAGGCTCCGTTCGAATACAGCCGAATTTATCCCCTGGCTGAAAATCGTCCAATAGGCACGGTCCGCATAACACCCTGGATTAGGGGGTTGGCAGTTCTTGGTCACCGACATCCCGCCGCCCTCCTATGAGGCGAAACGGCGTAGATGTCAGTCCTAAACAGCTCCGCCTCATAGTCGGGCGCTATGGAGTTCGGCTAAGCCCTCACACCAACGACAAGGTGCCTACCCTAGTGAGGGAAATTCGGAGTTCCTTTGCCAGAAAACCGCGCACTCGTTCCGCTTCTTCTTGTATGTCGTCGTCGTTGTTTTTCATAATGCCGTCGTGCTTGAAGTTACTACTGCTCGGTGCTGTTACACTCTGAATGGTTCCAGATGGGGCTCCAGGGGTGTCGTACCCGGCGTTACCCTTTCTCGCTCGTGTTATACTCTGATTAGTCCCCGGGGTGTCGTACCTGGCGATATTCGTTCATGAGGATGTTGAATTTTGAATAGTCCCAGGGCTGTTGTACCTGGCGATATCTATTTTGGCTGATGGTGTACTTTGAATAGTCCCAGGGCTGTCGTACCTGGTTATATCCTTTCTTGATGATATTGAACTTGGAATAGTCCCAGAGCTGTCGTACCTGGCGATATTCGTTCTTGCTGGTGTTGTTCTCTGAATAAATTCTGGCGCGGCTCCAGGATTCGGTGTGTGCTGGGCAAGGGGTCTGGTTAGCACGAGGTGGCCTTCTCCACATGATATGGTGGCTCCCATTTTTCCTAGCGTATCTAGGCCCAGTATGATGTCATCGATCGCTCCGGGCATGACGTGTAAAACTGTGTGGAGTGACGCTTCTCCGAGGCGTACCTCAGTCCTTATGGCGTCGAAGATGGTAGTGCTAGTCCCGTTTGCCATCGATATTTTGATGGCCACTCTCACCATTTCTCCGCTTCCCGAATTCACCACACGTTCTGCTAAGCTGCTCGAGACGAAACTTCTTGATGCCCCTGTGTCGGTGACCGCCTCGGCTGATTCAGCGCCGAGCTTGGCTACGGCGTAGAGGCGACTATGCTCTTGGTACATTGTTACTGCCGTTTCAGCGCTGGGTTCCTTGGGTATCGTCACTGCCGTTTCGGCGCTAGGTCCCTTTGGCTCACGGCGCCTTCTTCTTCGTGGAGCCCTCTGTCGTTTCCCTGACGTCGGCGGCAGCATTCGATGGTTCGTATATCGTTGCGGCCACATTCCCAGCAAAAAATTTTCTGTAGGTTTCGGCACCTATTGGTGTCATGTCCTCGTTCGTCGTATCTCTGATTACCTGGAGGCGTGCGGTTCGTTAGGTTCGGTGGTGGTGGTGGTTGTGTTTCAGGTTTTGATGGTGACACCCGGGTTGTGTCACTGGCGATGTGTCGCGTAACTTCGCGGTGATGTCCGCCTGATGATCTTCGATAGTCCTCGCGTATTTCTCGTATTTTTCGGCAAGTGTCAGGAGCTCTGCGAGATTAGTGAAGTCCCTCCGACGGATGTAAAGTTGGTAATCGGGGTGGCTGTTACGGAAGATTCGTTCCAGCCGCTGTTCGCTGGTGTACCCTGCGTGTTTCATCAAGCTCTGGATTCCTAGTACGTAGTCCTTATACCTCTCCTTGTTGTGCTGCCTTCGTTGGCGTATGTCGTCGTCGAGCCGCTCGAAGTACCTGACTGGAAGGAAGAAACGTAAAAAATCCTTTTTGAAGCTTGTCCACTCTCCCCAGTGCGCATTCTTATTGCGGTACCATTGTAGCGCGGCGCCCCCTAGTAGCTCGGGCATGGTTTTTGGCAGGAGGTCCACGTTTAGCGCGTATACTTCGGCTGACTCCTCTAACCGTTCGATGAACGCTAACGGGTCTTGTCCACCTTCATACTTTACGGACCACTTTCTTACCTGGTCGATGATGGGCGCGAACACCACGGTCGGTGCTTGAGTTACCTGGCATGTATAGTTCATGGCTGGTGCCGTCATTCCCGCTGGTAAGTACGGTTGCGTGGGTTGAGATGTGCCGGTTGATGATGCCGTAATTTCTGATGGTACGTGCTGTTGTGTGGGTACTGTACTCCTGGGAGGTGCCTGAGATGTGCCGTTGGGTGGTACCGCTATTCCTGATGGTAAGTACTGTTGTGTGGGTACTGTACTCCTGGGAGGAAACGCGAATTGAGTTTGTTCTACTGTTGTAACGGCGACCTTCGGTGTGCCTCCTCCGTTCGACGGAGTCGGTGTCTTAACCTCATTTACGTCGCTCATGTGCGTAGTTTCCTTGTAGGTGGCTTGTAGGAATAAAAATTTTTCGTGGATTTCCGAGTCCGTATTTGCCTTTGAGGCCAGTGCTGCTATGCGCTTTCGGATTTCTCGGGTGGTACCTGTCTGCTCAATACCCAATTCCTGTGTGATGGATATCAGGTGCTCCTTTGAAATTGTGTCTAACCAAGTGGTATCGATCTGGTCGACCATTTTGTGGTTAGGTTTCTCGTCAGGAATGTTCCTTCTGCGTGGTGGGCCAACGGTACTCATGTCCCGTTATGACGCCTCGATGATCGTTGCTTGTGTGTGTGTACATGTGTTTTGTGACGCCCTGCGTCGGCGTGCGTGTCCCGTTAGGACGCCCGGCTGGTCGTTGCCCGAGTGCGTGTAAAACGTGTTTCGGTGACGCCTTGCGTTGGCGTGTATGTACGCAACCTTAGTGTGGTTGACGTTGTGTATTTGCGTGACTCTGCTGTGGTCACCGTAGTATGTGTGCGTAGTGCTATTGTGGCCAGCGTGGTGCGGTGACCAACGTAATGTGCTTGCGTAGCGCTGTTGTGGCCCGCGTCGTATGTTGGCGCTTGCGGTCAGCGTAGTGGGTTGGCGCAATGCTGTGGCCAACGTCGTATGTTTTCGGAGTGATGTGGTCCACGTAAGATGTTAGCGTGGTGCGGTCGCGGTAAGCGTAGTGGCTGGCGTAATGCTGTGGCCGACGCAGTGTGTGTGTGATTGTGGCCGGGGTAGTGGATTGGCGTAATGCTATGGCCAACGTAGTATGTTTGCGATTGTGACCAGCGGGGTAGTTTGGCTGGCGAATGTCATCTGCTCGCGAGGCGCGTCACTGTGGTGGTGCCGTTGCTCACGAGGTCTCAAGCGGTGTTTGGTGGTATAACCGACACATTCACCACTTGAAGCCACGACTCACTCCTGTGAAGCGACCTGTCCGCATGGTAGAACCCAAAACTTCAAGGGACGCTCCACAAGTAGCTCTGGTCACGACCACAGCTCCGTGCTTCGGCACGACGGTAACCCTGGTACAGTTGACGTAGTAGGTTTGCGTAACTTTGCTGTGTCAACGCACTATATTATCGGGGCGCTGTCGTGGTCAGCGTAGTAGATCGGCGCAGTATTGAAGCCAACGTAGTGTATTAGCTATGGTGCTATTGCGGCCAGCGTAGTAGATTGGCGTAATGGTATGGCCAGCGTATATATTAGCTATGATGCTGTTGCGGCTAGCGTTGTATGTTTGCGTAGTGTTGCTGCGGCCAACGTATATGCTTGCGTAGCGCTGTTTGTGGCGCTGTTACTGTCGGCGCAGGCGGGCGGACGCTGCCTGTTCGCGGGTGCGCGTTACTGTGGTAGTGCCGTTGCTGGCGAAGTCTCAAGCGGTGTTTGGTGGTATAACCGACACATTCACTACTTGAGGGCACGGCTTACTCCTGTCAAACGACCTGTCCGCATGGTAGAACCGACAACTTCAAGGGACGCTCCACAAGTAGCTCTGGTCACGGCCACAGCTCCGTGCTAACTAACTTCTGTCCTGCTGTGTTGCTCCTTTCATTGCTTTGTTTGGTATTGCTGGCTCAAATGGTTGCATTGCCATGGTTGCTGTTCGATGTTGCGAACGCTCGTTGCGTTTCTGAGATTTGTTAGTTTGTTATGTTGGCATTAAAGTGTTGTGCTTGCCCGTTGTGTTGCTGAGACTTGTTGGTTGGTCTGCTGCTATAGCCTTATGTGACTGGCTGTAGTGTCAATGCTGTATTGAACTTGTTGGTTGGTCTGTTGCTATAGCCTTTTGTGACTGGCTGTTGTGTAAGTGTTGTATCGAATATGATGTATGCTGTATTGAACTTGTTGGTTGGTCTGTTGCTATAGCCTTTTGTGACTGGCTGTTGTGTTAGTGCTGTATCGAATATGATGTGGGATCGCTTTGTGTGGGCCAAATTAATGGTGTTATATTTGGTCCTCACACATCATAGGAGAAAAAGAGTTTAGGGTGAAGGGGTATTTGGTGAAAACCAGAAAAAAGATCTAGAGTTGAGAAGTATTTGGCTCTGCCAAGATTGTCGGGTATTTCATCAACGCGTGCTAGTGGAAATTTGTCGGCTATAAGCTTTTTATTGACTGCTCTGAAATCTACGCACATATGATACGACTTTTGCCTGTTGGATCTTTTTTCGGTACCAAAATTAAAGGGCTGTTATAAGTTGAAAAACTAGGTTCGATTAAATCATTCTGTAATAGGTTTTCGACTTGTTTATTTATTTCTTCGCGTTGTGTGTATGGCAAACGGTAATTTTTAATATAGACAGGAGTTTTGTCTGTTAATCTAAGTTTTTGTTCGTAGAAATTATTAAGCGTCATTGACTTGGGTTTTAATGCAAAAATTTCAGAATATTTCAAACATAAATCAAGTAATTTCTTTTTAGCACAAGAAGGAATTTGTTTTGCTAAACTTGATTTAAGCTCTTCTTTGCGTTTTGAATCGATATGTGTATCATTTATGCGATAGACATTGAAGTTTTTAATGTCTTCAGTTTGAATATTGAAATTCTTTACGTACTTGACCTCGTCGGTGGTGTTGATAACTTTTATTATTGGGGTTTTTGTATCAACGACACATTTGGCTGTGAAAACACCGTTACAGAGTTCATGAGAATCTATAAAAACTGGACTTGTGGAATTTTTCAAACTAAAAACACGAAAAACTTCGCATCTTGGTGGAATTACAAGAGTAATTGTTGAGGTGCTATGCAAAATTTAAATATTTACCTTTTCTGTCCCTTGTCCGAATGTAATTGTGTCATTAGCATAATTCATTATTCATTTGTTCGTTTTTAGAAAGTCTTTCCCTATTATACCGTCCGAAGGAATATTAAAGTTGTCATTGACAACGTGAAGAGTTAGAGGAAAAAATGTATTTGATGCGATTATACTTGTATTAACTGTTCCTAGTGTTGTTGCCGTGGCTGTTGTTACGCCTGTTATATTTACTACGTAACGATCGTCTACTTCTACCTCGTTTGCCAAACTGGAATTTTTTTATCAGTGAAATGTCTGCCTGTGAATCTACTAGAAAAGAACATATTTTATGAGAATCGCTACAAGCGACTTCGACGAAATCAGAAAAATTTAAATTTAGAGAATATATTGACTAAGAAGTATTTAGTCGAACTGCTCCTGCTCCTTCAGTGTTCGCGCCTGAGGGGCTTCGGCATTTAAAGAACGAACATTGGCTGAATTTCTAGAATTTGAACCCTGATTATTTGAATTTCTGCTATTTCCGGACCGATTATTATTGTTATTGTTGGAATTGCTATTGCCTCTATTGTAATTGTGATTATTGCCTCTGTTATAATTGTTATTTCGGAAATTTGTATTATTGTGTTGCCTATTTGCATTACCGGTAAATCGAAAAATACTATTGTTGTTATATCTGAAATTTTATTTATTTATTTATTTATTTATCATTAATCAAACACACAACCTTAAGTTAATTTACAGTGTTTGAGCTTAAAACTAACTTAAAAATAACATTAAAAAATAAACTTGACAAGTGAAGATGCTTAACAGGTTTGTTAAACAGAGAATAACAAGTCTGAGGATGTAATAAAATGCAAAGAAGAAGAATGTAAGAGAAAGTGCACATTGCCTTTTTGTTGATGAAAATAGTTTATGAGCTCATTCTTGAAGCGCAGCGCATTTTGTATGGCTTTAAGTTTTTGGAGCAGAGCGTTCCAAAGGCGAACAGCGTAGACAAAAAATTGACGTTCAGTAACTAGGCAGTTGTACTTCATAGTAGTTAAGTTGAATGATCGAGGTGATTTGTTAAATTTAAGGCGGTCCATGAGATATTCAGGTTCTCGAGATGCGATGATCTTATGAAGCAGTGTTAGGCACTTTAATTGTAACAGGTTATCGAATTTAATAGAAAAAATCCGCTTGGCGAAAATGGAGATGTGCTCGTAACGACCAACACTATACACATATCTGGCTATATTATTATAGAGGACATTTAGTTTACTACGACACAAGCTATCGCAATTGGCATAAAGTTCACATCCATACAATAAGGTGGGTAACAGATATGTTTTAGCTAACAGCAGTCGAATTTTCACTGGGGTAAAGTGTTGGGTAGTCCAAAGTGAGCGAAGCATGCCATAAACCTTGCCTATTGCTCTATAAATGTGGTTATTCCATGTCAAATTCCTATTAAAAATCATTCCAAGATTTTTGCGGTGTTTACATAGCCTACGACTGAGTTATTTAGTTTTACTTTAAACTATCAAGCGATATGATTTTCTTATAGATTACTATGCACTGTAATTTATTTGGGTTTAAAAGTAGGCCATTATCACTTGCCCACTTGTTTACATGTTCTAAGTCAGTGTTAAGATAAATAATACAACTACTAACAGATAAAAGAGGACAACTGACATATAATTGCACATCGTCTGCGTAAACATGAATATCACAATACCTCAACACACTTTGAAGGTCATTAACATACAACACAAACAATAACGGGCCAAGAATCGAGCCTTGAGGAACACCCTTGGAGAGCGGTAGATAATTTGATATGTAGCTCCCATTGCACACAGCTTGCGATCGCTCACTGAGGTAGGAGTTTATTAAATGTAAAGTAGGAGGTGGAAAATTGAACAAGTTTTTTAACTTTAGAGTAAGAAGATTGTGGTTTACAGTGTCGAATGCTTTAGAGTGGTCCAGGAGCGTTAGAAAAGTAACAAGGTTGTTGTTAATGTTTAGCCTGATGTCATCAGAGACTTTAATTAAAGCAGTGGTACAGCCTCTACGGCTTCTAAAGCCAGACTGGTTACGATTTAAAAGTGAGTTTCGGGTCAGAAATGAGTTTATCTGGTTATGCATTATACGTTCAAGGACTTTGGACAGGAATGGCAATATAGCGATGGGTCTGTACTCTCCGTTGGGTTTCTTCATCGGAATGATCTTCGCAACTTTCCAGCAATCAGGGAACACGGACGTGGCCAATATAGTGTTAAAAACATAGGTAACAAACGGTAAAATTTTAGGGAGTAGACATTTAAAAAATTTTGGACGAATTCCGTCTAGACCAGTAGCATTGGACTTTACACCAAGGACAGACTCAACGACTGCACAGTCATCAACGTTCGAAAAAGAGAATTCGGGTATCGCACCACACAAATAATCGCCATACCTTTCATGGCATAAGTTACTGTCACATCTAGATGATTGAATAAATTGCTCATTTAATTTATTTACGTCTACATTTTCAAAGATATCGTCACATTTGCTCCCGATGCCAATATCCCGAATGTATTTCCAAGTCTTCTACTGTTACCTCTGGAATTTCCACGGAAGTTACTATATCTTATCGGACGTGACCGAAACGCTAACACCTGCCGCTCTTTAACTTCCTGTTCTCGCTTTATAATCATTTTCGCTACTACGTCCTTTGAATCTTTGAAGGTTGTTGACGCAAGGATTGATTTCACCATATCTGACCTACTATTTAATCTACAAACGCTAATGGTTTGTTCAACCGCCATCTCATGGGCTTTTGCCTGTGTCATAACTTCAAGGATTAGACATCGCTCTAAGGAGTCAGAAAGCTCTTCTACCTGCTTTGAAAATTCTGAAAAATTGTTATTGGTTACTCTTAGGGCTACAATTTTTCCCGCGACAACTTTCGAGTTGTCTGGCCTAATTTTACTACATAGCGTTTCTTTAATTTGGCTGACTTATTCTATATGCGTTGGTAGGGCTTCGCGAGCTTTGCCTTCGAGCTTGGATTTTAAAAATGCAATAAAAGTAGGAGTTAAATTTTCGTTAGAGAATACTTCCATTAATTCAACTTTATTTATAAATGAGCCAAGTGCTAACGGGTCTCCACTGTAGTTTTCTCGCATAATCGAGGCACAAGTACTAATAAACGATTTTTTCTCCTCGATTGTGGCCATGATTGTAACGTTAAGAGTCGGAGTTAGAATAGAAAAACTAGAATTTGGAATTACAGGTTGATCATCAAATCCTAAAAGGTCTGTACTCAGGGATAATTTATTATGTTCACTTGTTAACGTATCAGTTGAAGATGCAACTGAAGATGAATCAGAATCTGAATTATTGGAATCTAAATCTTGCTCTGAGTTTTTGCAATCTAAATCTTGCTCTGAATTTTTGGAATTTGAACCTGGATGTGAATTTTTAGAAACTACCTTCCCGTTTCTTAGGTCCATACGTGTTGAAACGAACAGACGAAATATTAAGATTTTATTGGAGCAAGATATATGGAATTTGTTTATGCAGATTGAATAGAAATTGAGTTTAAGGAAATTGAATTTGAACGAGGGAATTATTCGAAAATGGATTGTGCTTGATTAGAGGAGTTATGCAGAATTGCAAGAAAAGTTGAGAGAGTAAAGCTGAAAGAGTTATCCGATAATTTAACGAAAACCTGAATTTTGATTATAGAACTGATTTAAGTCGAGTTCAAAAGGAAATTATGAAAGTACTTTTAAAGGAGATTTATGAATATATAAGAAAATTGTGAAAGTATGTATTTTTGAAAGCTTTTAGATTTTATAATTATACAATTGGTTAGCGAATACTTATTGCAAAAGACTTTAGTTAGTGAATTTTATTGAAATACTAAAGTTAATGATTAGTTAATGAATAGAAAGATTCAAAAATATTTACTTTACGCTTTTGTTGTCCGCAAATCCAAATCCAATGATTCGAATTAGCTGAAAATTTTTCATGCAAAACGTGAAGTGGGAATTGGAATTCACATGCAATTTAAAAGATATTGAATATTGTTTACGAGTATATTTATTGAAATGTAAGAATTTTTAATTGTACAGAATGTGAGAAAAAATTTGAATTTGAAATGTATTGCAAAAATTACAATTTTTAAATGAATTTTTATTATCTAAATGCAAAAATTGGAGAATGGCAAATAATTTTATATAAGGTTTGAAACGGACGCACCGCTTTTATCAAAATTGTATCGTTTTATTTTTATAGATACGGGAGCACCGCATCTTTCCAAAATTGTAATATAAATGTCCTCGGACGCACCGTGATTTAACAAATTTATGTCACATTTTTTCACGGACGCACTTAAGAAAAGCAAAAAAAAAATTTTTTTTTTTTGATGGAGCCCACTGTAGGGCAGAGTGGGACTAAACTAACAAAAACTTTTATGAAAATGTATTGAATCACAATTATTTGAATAACGAAAAGATTGAATGAAGTTTTTAATGCAGTTTTTGTCCGACCCTGTCCTACAGTGCCTACCTATGGTTTTACACATATATCTATGTATGTATGAGTATGTGAGTTTTAATAAATTTTTTTTTTTTTTGTAAGTAATTTAATTTAATTTTGACTATAATGCAAAATATTTTTATATTAATTATGAAAAGTGAATGAAATATGTTTTAATTTCGATATAAAAATTGAAAAATGTAATTTTTAGATGTATGTATTAAATATGAAAATATGTATGAAAAGTTTTATTTCGACATACCAATTGCTGCTTGATTTGATTTGCCGCTGCATGTTCTGCTGCTGCTGTTTGGTGTTCTTTTGCTGATGACGTCGCTCGTTTTCCGCTATTTTATAGTGTACGGTGGTTTGCCGTTATGAAGGTGGCGTGGCTAAAGTGCCGTTTTTCACTAAGGAATTTTTTTATTTTTTTTTTTTTTGGTACAGTTTCCCATAAACGTATATTTGAGATTTTTTCATGTAATTGTTTCTAATTTATGTATTACTTCTGCTTGCCATTAGTTTGTTTTATTATTAATTTCAAAAATTTCTTATTATTTCCGTTATTAAGTCTGTATTATATGCACGTATTTTCCTGTTAAAAGTTTTTATTTCTTTGCACAAGCCACTGCCAAAAACCACCGCCACTGCCATGTACCATTATCAATAATTTATGTATATGTCTATTTGTACAATTTTTAAAATTTGTAATTTTAATATTTTTGAATATATATTTGAATATATACAAATTTCCAAATTTTTGTTAATTTTTATATAATTTTTTTTTTTTTTGTTGGTTTTTAATGATTTCAAGTTAGTTTGAAATATTTGATTTAATGTTTGAAGTAAACCGCTTTTTTTTTTCTTATTGTAGAATCTACCTGATTAAATGTATATTTATTTGTTACATTTTTTTAGCCTTCATTGGCCGATTTTAAAATATATTTATATCTAAAGATAATTATAATAGACTATTAAATTAATAAATTTTTTGTACTCGATTTTTATGAACAATTTTTTCGTTTTATTTACTTACATTTTCGTTTTCTTACATTACATTGTTACATTTGGCCCATCAATATTCTTTACTATGTAGGGACCTTGATATATATTTTTATGTTTATTTCTAGGTTCTGTTTCTACTAAAACTCTATCGTTAATTTTAATTTTAATTTCTAAAGGCTTAGCCGTTTTATCGTATAAATCTTTATTTCTAATCTTATGCTTATTAATCAAAATTTTTGCCATTTTATGCGATTTTTGAATTCTAAACTTAAGCTCTTTTGTGTAGTTTTCTACATTGTAGATCGGATCAATTTGCTCTTTTTGCAATTCGTGTGGCATTGTAGTTTTTCTGCCAAATATTAATTCAAACGGAGTAAATTTATTATCAAAAACCGAACTACTTGTGGTATTGTGTAAAAATGTAAAGTATTTTAAATATGTATCCCAATCTGAATACGTTTCGGTTAGATATGCACGTAAGTATTCGTTAACGACTCTATGATTTCTTTCAACAGTACCAACAGTTTCGTGGTGGTAAGCTGTTGAGAAATCATGATCAATCTTTAAAAGTTTTGTCAATTCAGAGAATAATTCGTTTTTATATTCCGTTCCTAAATCGGATCTAATAGCTTTCATTGTACCATATGTTAAAATAAAGGTTTCAGCACAAGCAATAGTTTTTGCTGATTTATCTGGTACAGCTACTGTTACCAGGTATTTAGAAAAGTCACAAATCATAGTAACAGCCAACTTGTTACCATATTTGGATTCCGGAAGTGGACCTATTGTATCGACAATTACTATGTCAAAGGGTTTGCAGGGTGTTGGAGTCAACACAAAATTTTCTTTTGTTTTTGGTTTTACTTTATTTAAAAGGCATGTATTGCAATTTTCGACAAATTTTGCAATGTCTCTTGTCATATTTTTCCAATAGTATTTTGTTCTTAACTTGGAATATAATCGTTTTGTCCCGCAATGACCGCCTAACAAAGGGTCCTCATGATAAATTGTCATAAGTTTTTGTTTTTGCTCTGTTTCTGTTATAGTTTCTACAGGGTCTGTTAGAATTATTTGTAACGATTTTAAAATTTTATTACCGCTGATTTTAAAATTTGTAATTGAAAATTCTTTGAAAAACATATCATTTTTTGGCCATTCTCACTGCTTAATATTGTGACTGCCGGCTGCTTTTTCAAGCCTCGAAAATAACTCATCTAAATTTGTCTTTCCGTTAGCATTCACAAAATTAAGTACGTTTGGTTTTTTATGTTTTAAATGCGCATAAATTTGTATATTGGAGATCTCATTATTCTTATTAAATTGTATAGTCGACTTTATTCGCGGTATCTTTTTTAAAAAATTGTATGAAAGTTTGTCATAAACTTGTACTTTAGGCGTTTCGCAAAAAGTATCAGTAAAATTATCGTCTTTATTTTGTAATTCCTTTTGTTTGGTTTGTGATCGCGTTTGCACTGCTAAAACATGCTTTGTAGATTCTTTTATTTCGTCTATACTAATGCGTGAAAGAGCGTCAGCCAGAATGTTATATTTTCCTTTTATATATTCAATCGTAAATTTATATTCCGACAGTTCTAATCGAATTCGAGAAAGTTTAGACGAAGAATCTTTCATGTTAAAAAGATAAACTAGTGGTCTATGATCGGATTTTACTATGAAATTTGTACCGTAGACATATGGACGAAAATGCTTTATAGCGAAATGTATTGCTAGGAGTTCTAATTCGATAATTGCTTTTTTCTGTTCTGCTTTATTAAAAGATTTTGACGCGAAACAAATTGGTAAATCGTTATCACCATGCTTTTGGCTCAATATAGCACCACAGCCACTCTTAGAAACATCTACTGTAATTATAAATTCTTTTGTGAAGTCAGGGTATTGTAGTAGTTGAGGAGACATTAATGCTAGTTTTAGTTTTTCGAAAGCGTTTTCACACGCTGCATCCCAAACAAATTCAACTTTTTCCCGATTTAAACGATTTAAAGGAACTGCCAGTGACGCAAAATTCGGTATAAATCGCCTGTAATAATTTGCAAATGCGACAAATGGCCTAACCGCATCTTTGTCTTTTGGCTTAGTATACCTTTTGATAGCGTCTATTTTTGAATCGTCTGGCAGCAAACCTTTTGACGTACATTTATGGCCTAGAAAAGTTACTTCGGAACGAAGGAAATTGCACTTGTTTGGATTCAGCTATAAATTAAACTGTCTACAGGTTTCGAAAACTTTTTCTAGATTTTTAAGGTGGTGTGTCTCACTACAACCAATGACGATAACGCCGTCAATATACATAAAAGCCTGATTTGGCGAAATGCCTGAAAATGCTATTGACATCATACGAGAAAAAGATTTTGGTGCTATATTTAACCCCAAAGGTAAAACATTCCAACGAAAAGTTCCTCGATCTGTACTGAAAGTAGTTACGTCTCTAGATTTAGGGTGAAGGGGTATTTGGTGAAAACCAAAAAAAGATCTAGAGTTGAGAAGTATTTGGCTCTGCCAAGATTGTCGAGTATGTCATCAACGCGTGCTAGTGGAAATTTGTCGGCTATAAGCTTTTTATTGACTGCTCTGAAATCTACGCACATATGATACGACTTTTGCCTGTTGGATCTTTTTTCGGTACCAAAATTAAAGGGCTGTTATAATTTGAAAAACTAGGTTCGATTAAATCATTCTGTAATAGGCTTTCGACTTGTTTATTTATTTCTTCGCGTTGTGTGTATGGCAAATTGTAATGGTAATTTTTAATATAGACAGGAGTTTTGTCTGTTAATCTAAGTTTTTGTTCGTAGAAAATATTAAGCGTCATTAAGTCGGTTTTTGATGCAAAAATATCAGAATATTTCAAACATAAATCAAGTAATTTCTTTTTAGCACAAGAAGGAATTTGTTTTGCTAAAATTGATTTAAGCTCTTCTATGCGTTTTGAATCGATATGTGTATCATTTATGCGATAGACATTGAAGTTTTTAATGTCTTCAGTTTGAATATTGAAATATTTTACGTACTTGACCTCGTCGGTGGTGCTGATAACTTTTATTATTGGGTTTTTTTTATCAACGATACATTTGGCTGTGAAAACACCGTTAAAGAGTTCATGAGAATCTACAAAAACTGGACTTGTCGAATTTTTCAAACTAAAAACACGAAAAACTTCGCATCTTGGTGGAATTACAAGAGTAATTGTTGAGGTGCTATGCAAAATTGAAATATTTACCTTTTCTGTCCCTTGTCCGAATGTAATTGTGTCATTAGCATAACTGATTATGCATTTGTTCGTTTTTAGAAAGTCTTTCCCTATTATACCGTCCGAAGGAATATTAAAGTTGTCATTGACAACGTGAAGAGTCAGAGGAAAAAATGTATTTGATGCGATTATACTTGTATTAACTGTTCCTAGTGTTGTTACCGTGTCTGTTGTTACGCCTGTTATATTAACTACGTTACGATCGTCTACTTCTACCTCGTTTGCCAAACTGGAATTTTTTTATCAGTGAAATGTCTGCCTGTGAATCTACTAGAAAAGAACATATTTTATGAGAATCGCTACAAGCGACTTCGACGAAATCGGAAAAATTTAAATTTAGACAATATATTGACTGAGAAGTATTTAGTCGAATTGCTCCTGCTCCTTCAGTGTTCGCGTCTGAGGGGCTTCGGCATTTAAAGAACGAACATTGGCTGAATTTCTAGATTTTGAACCCTGATTATTATTGTTATTGATGGAATTGCCATTGCCTCTGTTGTAATTGCGATTATTGCCTCTGTTATAATTGTTATTTGGGAAATTTGTATTATTGTGTTGCCTATTTGCATTACCGTTAAATCGAAAATTACTATTGTTGTTATATCTGAAATTACTGTTACCTCTGGAATTTCCACGGAAATTACTATATCTTATCGGACGTGACCGAAACGCTAACACTTGCCGCTCTTTAACTTCCTGTTCTCGCTCTATAATCATTTTCGCTACTACGTCCTTTGAATCTTTGAAGGTTGTTGACGCAAGGATTGATTTCGCCATATCTGACCTACTATTTAATCACAAACGCTAATGGTTTGTTCAACCGCCATCTCATGGGCTTTTGCTTGTGTCATAACTTCAAGGATTAGACATCGCTCTAAGGAGTCAGAAAGCTCTTCTACCTGCTTTGAAAATTCTGAAAAATTGTTATTGGTTACTCTTAGGGCTACAATTTTTCCCGCGACAACTTTCGAGTTGTCTGGCCTAATTTTACTACATAGGTTTCTTTAATTTGGCTGACTTATTCTATATGCGTTGGTAGGGCTTCGCGAGCTTTGCCTTCGAGCTTGGATTTAAAAAATGCAATAAAAGTAGGAGTTAAATTTTCGTTAGAGAATACTTCCATTAATTCAACTTTATTTATAAATGAGCCAAGTGCTAACGGGTCTCCACTGTAGTTTTCTCGCATAATCGAGGCACAAGTACTAATAAACGATTTTTTCTCCTCGATTGTGGCCATGATTGTAACGTTAAGAGTCGGAGTTAGAATAGAAAAACTAGAATTTGGAATTATAGGTTGATCATCAAATCCTAAAAGGTCTGTACTCAGGGATAATTTATTATGTTCACTTGTTAACGTATCAGTTGAAGATGCAACTGAAGATGAATCAGAATCTGAATTATTGGAATCTAAATCTTGCTCTGAGTTTTTGCAATCTAAATCTTGCTCTGAATTTTTGGAATTTGAACCTGGATGTGAATTTTTAGAAACTACCTTCCCGTTTCTTAGGTCCATACGTGTTGAAACGAACATACGAAATATTAAGATTTTATTGGAGCAAGTTATACAGATTGAATAGAAATTGAGTTTAAGGAAATTGAATTTGAACGAGGGAATTATTCGAAAATGGATTGTGCTTGATTAGAGGAGTTATGCAGAATTGCAAGAAAAGTTGAGAGAGTAAAGCTGAAAGAGTTATCCGATAATTTAACGAAAAACTGAATTTTGATTATAGAACTGATTGAAGTCGAGTTCAAAAGGAAATTATGAAAGTACTTTTAAAGGAGATTTATGAATATATAAGAAAATTGTGAAAGTATGTATTTTTGAAAGCTTTTAGATTTTATAATTATACAATTGGTTAGCGAATACTTATTGCAAAAGACTTTAGTTAGTGAATTTTATTGAAATACTAAAGTTAATGATTAGTTAATGAAAAGAAAGATTCAAAAATATTTACTTTACGCTTTTGTTGTCCGCAAATCCAAATCCAATAATTGGAATTAGCTGAAAATTTTTCATGCAAAACGGGAAGTGGGAATTGGAATTCACATGCAATTTAAAATATGTTGAATATTGTTTACGAGTATATTTATTGAAATGAAAGAATTTTTAATTGTACAGAATGTGAGAAAAAATTTGAATTTGAAATGTATGGCAAAAATTACAATTTTTAAATGAATTTTTATTATCTAAATGCAAAAATTGGAGAATGGCAAATAATTTTATATAAGGTTTGAAACGGAGGCACCGCTTTTATCAAAATTTTATGGTTTTATTTTTATAGATCCGGGCGCACCGCATCTTTCCAAAATTGTAATATAAATGTCATCGGACGCACCGGGATTTAAAAAATTTATGTCACATTTTTTCACGGACGCACTTAAGAAAAGCAAAAAAAAATTTTTTTCTTTTTTTTTTTGATGGAGCCCACTGTAGGGCAGAGTGGGACTAAACTAACGAAAACTTCTATGAAAATTTATTGAATCACAATTGTTTGAATAACGAAAAGATCGAATGAAGTTTTTAATGCAGTTTTTGTCCGACCCTGTCCTAAGGTGCCTACCTATGGTTTTACACATATATCTATATATGTATGAGTATGTGAGTTTTAATAAATTTTTTTTTGTAAGTAATTTAATTTAATTTTGACTATAATGCAAAATATTTTTATAACAATTATGAAAAGTGAATGAAATATGTTTTAATTTCGATATAAAAATTGAAAAATGTAATTTTTAAATGTATGTATTAAATATGAAAATATGTATGAAAAGTTTTATTTCGCCATACCAATTGCTGCTTGATTTGATTTGCTGCTGTATGTTCTGCTGCTGCGCTTCCTCTTCTGCTGCTGATGACGTCGCTCGTTTTCCGCTATTTTATGGTGTACGGTGGTTTGCCGTTATGAAGGTGGCGTGGCTAAAGTGCCGTTTTTCACTAAGGAATTTTTTCCCAAGGTTTTGGTACAGTTTCCCAAAAACGTATATTCGAGATTTTGTTGTTTTTTTCATGTAATTGTTTCTAATTTATGTATTACTTCTGCTTGCCATTAGTTTGTTTTATTATTAATTTCAAAAATGTCTTATTATTTCCGTCTTTTATTAAGTCCTTGTATTATATGCACGTATTTTCCTGTTAAAAGTTTTTATTTCTTTGCACAAGCCACTGCCAAAAACCACCGCCACTGAAATGTACCATTATCAATAATTTATGTATATGTCTATTTGTGCAATTTTTAAAATTTGTAATTTTAATATTTTTGAATATATATTTGAATATATCCAAATTTCCAAATTTTTGTTAATTTTTATATAAATTTTTTTTGTTCGTTTTTAATGATTTCAAATTGTTTTAGTAGAATTTTCTCAGTTTTATATTTTTTGTAATGGTTTTAAATTTTATATATTTTGTGTAAATGGTTTTTTTTTAATTTTTGTATTTTTTTTTGTAGATTTTTAAATATTTTTTTTCAGTTTTTTTTTGTAATGGCTTTTAATCTTTTGTACTTTTTTTTGTAATTTTTTTTTTGATTTTGAACTTTTTGTGCTATTTTTTGATTTTATATTTATGTAGAATTTTTAAACTTGTCTTTTTTGTAGATTTTTTAATATTTTTAAAAAATTTTTTGAAGGGTTTTTGTAAATTTTGTATTTTTTTTTGTATTTTTTTCCAAATTTTTATATTTTTTTTTGTAATGGTTTTTAATGTTTTATATTTTTTTTGGTAATTTTTTGATTTTAAACTTTTTTTTTGTAATATTTTTCGATTTTATAAATTTTGTAGAAAATTCATCTTGTTATTTTAATTAATTTACACTTTTGTTGGGAGGTTTTCCTCCTTCCGGCCACTAGCCGCCTTTACAGGGCTTCGTCCTGTCACGGTCGCCATATCGAGGATCCATTTTGTTGGATCCGCCAAAAATGTACTGCCGCACACACAGAGCTACGCACACGCACTTTTCCTTTTAATTCCTTCTTTTTTAAATTAATAAAAAATTTTTTGTTTTTAAATATAGTTTTCTTTTATTTAAAACTTTTAGTTCTTTAACACTTTTTGTTTCTTTTATTGTCACTTAGCTTTAGTTTAAGTTTTACTGTTACGCTAAGTGCGTAAGTATATTTTAATAAATTGATTTTTATCACAACTTATTTCGGTTCAATTCAAACTGAAAACTGCCGCTAACGCAACTCTGTAGATAGGCAGCTTTTCTTTACGTTGCTTAGCAACGAAATTAATGATGGCGTCGAAATTAATCATGACGTCGAGCAACGGCAGTTTCAACCAATCAGAAACTCTCCGTGTTGCTCGACTCCAACAATTTTAGTGATGCCAAGTGCACCTGATGTATGGTTGCATCTTGCACTTTTCTAAAGAGGGTTGCCAGCTGCAATTTATTTTAATGTGTAACGTAGCAAGATAACGTAGCATAACATATTTGAAGTATTTTATAAGACAACTGTATGGCAACTCCTTTCACTTTAAAACTTTCGTTACCATAGGAATAGTAGTATAACTGAAGAACAACGTTTCTCTTTCTTTCTTTTGCATTGGCATTGTATAACATTTTTCTTAACAGGATTACCTTAAAATAATGTTGCTCTGGCGCAGACTATAAACAGGCTGCGCACTCTTAATTTTCAATCATTTCGTTTTGCGATCGGCGGTAAGAACACTTATCAGTAGAGGTGCGGAGTACGTGGTAAGCGCTAAGCTCGCCGTACAAAGTGCAAATTCTGATAGGTGGAATTTTATATTCTGGATGAAGTACGGAGTACGTGGTAAGCGCTAAGCTCGCCGTACAAAGTACCAATTCCAAGAATTGGAATTAAAGACAATATTGACTGCGTTGTAGTGTGCACAGCGATGGTTGGCCGCTGCAAAGCAGAAGACATTTTCCGAAGTTCGCTAAACGATTTTGTGCTTATAGTTTTACTTTAGCTGTGGAAAAATATATTTTTGTGAACATATATAAATTTTTGCCAACAATAATAAATAATTATCACGAATCGAACCAGCTGTTTTCGATTTTCATTTGAACGAGAGTAGAAATTAACAATTTAAACTCTACAATTGGCGCCCAACGTGGGGCTGAATTTTTTTCTTCAAAATTTTACCACGAAGAAGTCCACGTTTTAAAAAAAATGGTGTCTCTCTCTAATGAACAATTTAAGGAGCTACTGGTGTCAATGAACAACTCTAATAAACGTGTGGGTACATTTAGCACCTGCAAAGCTCGGTACAATGGCGAGAGGAGCCCTATCAAAGTCGAAGAATTCATCGCAGTGATTTCTACTTTTAAAATGGTGGAAAAAATTAACGACGCCGACGCAATAACGGGAATGCCTATGTTGCTCGAGGGTGATGCTGCGGAATGGTGGCGTGGTGTAAAGGATCAAGTATCCACATTCACGGATGTAGTTCGCATGATACGCGAAAGTTTCTGTCCCGCAAAACCGGCATGGAGAATATATTGTGACATATTCGAATGTAAGCAGCAGAAGAGCGAGCCGACGGACACCTTTATCCGGAAAAAGCGAGCATTATTCGCTCAATTACCTAACGCTCCAACAGAAGCTGATGAAATCGTTATGGTTGTTGGCATGCTTAGTGCTTTTATCCGGGAGAGAGTAAGCCGTCATAAGATAAATACATATGAGCAACTTCTCAAAGAAGCGCGAGAAATATAATTGTTTTTGAGCGAACGTGAAAGCTCGAGAAAGGTACAGGATCAAGTTTCCCGATGCACTTTTTGCCATAAAAAGGGACATACGCGTGAAACTTGATTTAAAAAGCAAAAATCTGACACGTCTGACGCAAATGCGGCTACAATTGCCGCTGCAATAGCTGTCAAACCGAAGTTTGCATCGCTTTAGCGGATGGAATCGTGTCAAGGAAAGAATGTTTGGCAACTATATGCAAAATCGTAATTGGCGGTCGGTGTTTAAACATCCAATTCATAATACTGCCAGAGGCAGACTGTAATCGCACGTTGATTGGAGCCGACTTTCTCGAAAAAGAAATTTCGTAATAAACATGGGGCAGAAATATTGGTATTTCGAAGACAACCCTACGCAACAATTCGATTTTGGTGAAAACGTACCAGTAAACCTGATCGAAACCATTAAAGTAGCGCGTATTATTACCCCAAGCGCAAGATTCCAGCTAACAACCCTCCTCCAAAGTCAGATCCTGAGTATTATGGTCCAGACATACCAGGAAATGACTATTCGCCAGGTTCGATCCAAGCCATATTTAAAGATTCACTGCCAGCCGATGCGCTAACCCCACAGAGGCAGAAAGGACCATCTCTATTTCCAAGTTTGATATATAATAAAAGAGATGACGACGATGACTTCGTAAGAATGGGTTCAATCGATTTTAAATTGTTGAAATCCACAGATGGGATTAGTCTCAAAAGTGAACAGAAGCAGGAGCTCGATGCAGTTCTTCACGCCAATTCAGAAGCATTTGGCGACATTTCTGAACCAACGCCGTACGCAGAATACAAAAAGGTGATCATGTACCAATTTTTAGTCCACCTTATCGTCTTTCTTTTGCGAAAACACGTGAGCTAAAAACAGAAGTTGAAAAAATGATAGATGCTGATATTATCATGGAAGGTGAATCACCATGGGCATCCCCCGTTGTAATGGTGCCAAAGAAAACCGGCGGAGTCCAAGTATGTATTGACTACAAGAAGCTAAATGCAGTAACCGTACCTGAAAGGTATCCATTACCACGTATGGATGACATATTACATGCAGCAAAAAGTACTAAATATATGTCAACTTTAGATTTGCAAAGTGGTTATTATCAAATAAAAGTAAATGATAAAGACTCTTACAAAACCTCTTTTATTACTCCTTTTGGAACATTTTTATTTAAAAGAATGCCATTCGGTTTGCGTAATGCACCAGCAACTTTCCAGCGTCTCATGGACCGTTTTAAGGCTTCTATTCCCAAGGTTCAACTATTAGTTTATCTAGACGATTTGATCGTGTGCTCGTCTTCTTTTGAAGAGCACCTCAAAGATCTTAACATTGTCCTCTCTAAATTAAACGAATTTAGCCTACGGGTAAGTAATGCTAAAAGTAAACTTTGTTGCGACGAGGTAAAGTATTTAGGTCATGTTATTACAGCTGATGGCATATGCGTTGATGTGGAGAAGACAGCCGCCATTAGCCAAAGAAAAGAACCGAGAAATGTTAAAGAATTAATTTCATTTATTCAGACGCGCTCATGGTACAGGAGATTCATAAGTGGATATGCCGAAATCTCGAAACCATTAACTGAGCTTACGAAAAAGAATGCAAAATGGTCTTGGTCAGTAAGGCAAAAAGAAGCATTCGAATCACTTAAGCAAGCCTTAACATCAGCACCCATATTGAAACAGGCTCAAGACAATATGCCGTTTTATGTCAAAGCCGATGCTAGCGCTTATGCGTTAGGAGCTGCTTTACTCCAGGGGGAGGAGAATAATGAACATCCGATTGAATATGCGAGCCGATTATTATCATCAGCTGAGAGAAATTATTCTACTACAGAACGGGAAGCACTAGCGATAATGTGGGCATGTGCAAAGTTTCGCGGCTACATCGAAGGCTCTGAGATTATTTTGGTAACAGATCATCAACCTTTAAAATGGTTACTTACAATAAAGTCACCTTCTGGTCAGCTAGCACGTTGGTCATTGCAAATTCAACAGTATGACTTCAAAGTGAAATACACCCCTGGGAAAACGAACTCCCTCGCTGATATGCCATCCCGTCCGACAAGTGATGAGGATCAAATCCAAATTGAACAAAACTATCTATGTGCTTTTCAAATAGACTTTTCCCGTAAGAGTTCCAAAGAAATACGGGAGGATCAATTGAAAGACGAGTACTTAAAAAAGATTATATCGTCAATTGACTCTGAAGACGATAATTTAACATTTTGGTCAAGCAGAGGTTATTTGCTGTTTGATGGGTTATTGTTCTGCTATCCTAACGATGATAGAGAAGACGCTCAACTGGTAATACCACAGCAAGAACGTGAGGAACTTTTAAAGAAATACCATAATGAGTGTACTGCCGGCCACTATGGCATAGAGAGAAGCATTCATCGTATTGCTAACCGATATTTTTGGCCAGGTATGCGAACTGATATTGCAAAGCATGTGAAAGCTTGCACAGAGTGTCAGAGGTATAAGGCAACTAATCTAAAACCTATGGATCTTTTTCAAACTACCAGCAGCAATCAACGATTTGAAGTTGTCGTGGTTGACCTGTTTGGTCCTCTACCAAAAACCCCCGATGGCTTCCAGTGGATACTGGTAGCCGAAGACGTAGCATCACGATGGACAGAACTTTTTCCTCTAAAAGAAGCAACCGCGGAATGTTGTGCAAAAACGTTAATTGACGAAATATTTCTCCGTTATGGGATTCCCCGTCGACTAAAATCTGATAATGGTGTCCAGTTTATATCAGCCATAATGCAAAAAGTTTCATATTGCATGGGAATTGAGCAACAGTTCACACCCGTCTATCACCCACAAGCTAATCCCGTCGAGCGTAAGAATAGGGACATCAAAACACAATTAGCAATACTTGTTGGCAATGAACATAATACGTGAAATCTAAATCTACCATCAATCAGATTCGTACTAAATACTGCCAGGTGCCAAAGTACTGGCTTTACTTCAGCATACTTAACTTTCGGAAGAGAGCTACGCACTCTCGATGACGTACAACATGGCGTCAAAGCTATTGTGGAGTCCGAAAATTTTATTCCACAAATTACGCCATATCTCAATAGAACCAGCACTGAATTGAAACGTGCAAAAGAAACACAACATCACATGCAAGACAAAAACAAAGACTACTTTGATCAGCGGAGACGCCCTCAACACGACTTTGAACTTGGTACAGAAGTACTAGTCACTACACATACTCTTAGTCAAGCATCGAAAAACCTCACATCAAAATTTGTTTCGAAAAGTGACGGACCATATATTATCATCCGAAAAGTTGGCTCAACGTAGTATGAAATCGCTTCTAAACAAAACCCAAATTTATCGCTAGGAACATACCATGCTTCCTCACTTACAAAATTCAATCAAGGCAATCAAGATGAGTCTCCAACACCTGAAAAGACGAGGACGACCCAAGAAGAATTAAACAAGTGTTGTCGTGCCCTCGAGACGAGTTAGTCACGCCATAGGAAGAGACTGTAACGTAGCAAGATAATGTAGCATAACATATTTGAAGTATTTTTTAAGACAACTGTATGGCAACTCCTTTCACTTTGAAACTTACGTTACCATAGTAATAGTAGTATAACTGAAGAACTATGTTTGTCTCTTTCTTTCTTTTGCATTGTCATTGTATAACATTTTTCTTAACAGGATTGCCTTAAAATAATTTTGCTCTGGCGCAGACTATAAAAAGGCTGCACACTCTTAATTTTCAATCATTTCGTTTTGCGATCGGTGGTAAGAACACTTATCAGTAGAGGTGCGGAGTACGTGGTAAGCGCTAAGCTCGCCGTACAAAGTGCAAATTCTGATAGGTGGAATTTTATATTCTGGATGAAGTACGGAGTACGTGGTAAGCGGTAAGCTCGCCGTACAAAGTACCAATTCCAAGAATTGGAATTAAAGACAGTGTTGACTGCGTTGTAGTGTGGACAGCGATGGTTGGCCACTGCAAAGCAGAAGACATTTTCTGAAGTTCGCTAAACGATTTTGTGCTTATAGTTTTACTTTAGCTGTGGAAAAATACATTTTTGTGAACATATAGACATTTTTGCGAACAATAATAAATAATTATAACGAAACGAACCAGCTGTTTTCGATTTTCATTTGAACGAGAGTAGAAATTTACAATTTAAACTCTACAAATGCAATTTACTATGGCACTACATCATCCCCCTTTAGAAAAGAAGAATTTGGTAAGATTAAAGTAATTAATCTTGCCACATTCTTCTTTAGGCTTTAATATGTTGTTGTAATGTTATGAATGAATGAGTTTGTTAGCATTAGGGTGTTCTAACCCGGGACTCATTCGTTCATCACAGTGCAACTTCTAAAAAGATGATTAAAAATTAAAAGAAAATTTTGAATAAAGTGAAATATATAAAAGTTAGTTTGAAATATTTGATTTAATGTTTGAAGTAAACCGGTTTTTTTTCTTATTATTGTAGAATCTACCTAATTAAATGTATATTTTTTTGTTACATTTTTTTAGCCTTCATTGGCGGATTTTAAAATATATTTATATCTAAATATAATTATAATAGACTATTAAATTAATTAATTTTTTTTTGTGCAATTTTTTCGTTTTCTTTACTTATCTCACAAATTGTTACATTTGCTTTCTTTACTATGTAGGGACCTTGATATATATTTTTATGTTTATTTCTAGGTTCCGTTTCTACTAAAACTCTATCGTTAATTTTAATTTCTAAAGGCTTAGCCGTTTTATCGTATAAATCATTATTTCTAATCTTATGCTTATTAATCAAAATTTTTGCCATTTTATGCGATTTTTGAATTCTAAACTTAAGCTCTTTTGTGTAGTTTTCTACATTGTAGATCGGATCAATTTGCTCTTTTTGCAATTCGTGTGGCATTGTAGTTTTTCTGCCAAATATTAATTCAAACGGAGTAAATTTATTATCAAAAACCGAACTACTTGTGGTATTGTGTAAAAATGTAAAGTATTTTAAATATGTATCCCAATCTGAATACGTTTCGGTTAGATATGCACGTAAGTATTCGTTAAAGACTCTATGATTTCTTTCAACAGTACCAACAGTTTCGTGGTGGTAAGCTGTTGAGAAATCATGATCAATCTTTAAAAGTTTTGTCAATTCAGAGAATAATTCGTTTTTATATTCCGTTCCTAAATCGGATCTAATAGCTTTCATTGTACCATATGTTAAAATAAAGGTTTCAGCACAAGCAATAGTTTTTGCTGATTTATCTGGTACAGCTACTGTTACCAGGTATTTAGAAAAGTCACAAATCATAGTAACAGCCAACTTGTTACCATATTTGGATTCCGGAAATGGACCTATTGTATCGACAATTACTATGTCAAAGGGTTTGCAGGGTGTTGGAGTCAACACAAGATTTTCCTTTGTTTTTGGTTTTACTTCATTTAAAAAGCATTTATTGCAATTTTCGACAAATTTTGCAATGTCTCTTGTCATATTTTTCCAATAGTATTTTGTTCTTAACTTGGAATATAATCGTTTTGTCCCGCAATGACCGCCTAACAAAGGGTCCTCATGATAAATTGTCATAAGTTTTTGTTTTTGCTCTGTTTCTGTTATAGTTTCTACAGGGCATGTTAGAATTATTTGTAATGATTTTAAAATTTTATTACCGCTGATTTTAAAATTTGTAATTGAAAATACTTTGAAAAACATATCATTTTTTGGCCATTCTAACTGCTTAATATTGTGACTGTCGGGTGTTTTTCAAGCCTCGAAAATAACTCATCTAAATTTTTCTTTCCGTTAGCATTCACAAAATTAAGTAACTTTAGTTTTTTATGTTTTAAATGCGCATAAATGTGTATATTGGAGATCTCATTATTCTTATTAAATTGTATAGTCGACTTTATTCGCGGTATCTTTTTTGAAAAATTGTAGGAAAATTTGTCATAAACTTGTACTTTAGGCGTTTCGCAAAAAGTATCAGTAAAATTATCGTCTTTATTTTGTAATTCCTTTTGTTTGGTTTGTGATCGCGTTTGCACTGCTAAAACATGCTTTGATAGTTTTTTTATTTCCTCTATACTAATGCGTGAAAGAGCATCAGCTACAATGTTAGATTTTCCTTTTATAGGAGTTCTAATTCGATAATTGCTTTTTTCTGTTCTGCTTTACTAAAGGATATAGCACCACAGCCACTCTTAGAAGCATCTACTGTAATTATAAATTCTTTTGTGAAGTCAGGGTATTGTAGTAGTTGAGGAGACATTAATGCTAGTTTTAGTTTTTAGAAAGAGTTTTCACACGCTTCATCCCAAACAAATTCAACGTTTTTCCGATTTAAACGATTTAAAGGCACTGCCAGTTACGCAAAATTCGGTATAAATCGCCTGTAATAATTTGCAAATGCGACAAATCGCCTAACCGCATCTTTGTCTTTTGGCTTAATATACCTTTTGATAGCGTCTATTTTTTAATCGTCTGGCAGCAAACCTGTTGACGTACATTTATGGCCTAGAAAAGTTACTTCGGAACGAAGGAAATTGCACTTGTTCGGATTCAGCTTTAAATTAAACTTTCTACAGGTTTCGAAAACTTTTTCTAGATTTTTAAGGTGGTGTGTCTCACTACAACCAATGATTGATACGATTTAAACGATTTAAAGGCACTGCCAGTTACGCAAAATTCGGTATAAATCGCCTGTAATAATTTGCAAATGCGACAAATCGCCTAACCGCATCTTTGTCTTTTGGCTTAGTATACCTTTTGATAGCGTCTATTTTTTAATCGTCTGGCAGCAAACCTGTTGACGTACATTTATGGCCTAGAAAAGTTACTTCGGAACGAAGGAAATTGTACTTGTTCGGATTCAGCTTTAAATTAAACTTTCTACAGGTTTCGAAAACTTTTTCTAGATTTTTAAGGTGGTGTGTCTCACTACAACCAATGACGATAACGTCGTCAATGCCTGAAAATGCTATTGACATCATACGAGAAAAAGAGTTTGGTGCTATATTTAACCCGAAAGGTAAAACTTCCCAACGAAAAGCTTCTCGATCTGTACTGAAAGAAGTTACGTCTCTAGATTTAGGATGAAGGGGTATTTGGTGAAAACCAGAAAAAAGATCTAGAGTTGAGAAGTATTTGGCTCTGCCAAGATTGCCGAGTATGTCATCAACGCGTGCTAGTGGCTATAAGCTTTTTATTGACTGCTCTGAAATCTACGCACATACGATACGACTTTTTGCCTGTTGGATCTTTCTTCGGTACCAAAATTAAATGGCTGGTATAATTTGAAAAACTAGGTTCGATTAAATCATTCTGTAATAGGTTTTCGACTTGTTTATTCATTTCTTCGCGTTGTGTGTATGGCAAACGGTAATTTTTAATATAGACAGGAGTTTTGTCTGTTAATCTAAGTTTTTGTTCGTAGAAATTATTAAGCGTCATTAAGTCGGGTTTTAATGCAAAAATTTCAGAATATTTCAAACATAAATCAAGTAATTTCTTTTTAGCACAAGAAGGAATTTGTTTTGCTAAACTTAATTTAAGCTCTTCTTTGCGTTTTGAATCGATATGTGTATCATTTATGCGATAGGCATTGAAGTTTTTAATGTCTTCAGTTTGAATATTGAAATCCTTTACGTACTTGACCTCGTCGGTGGTGCTGATAACTTTTATTATTGGGTTTTTTGTATCAACGATACATTTGGCTGTGAAAACACCGTTACAGAGTTCATGAGAATCTACAAAAACTGGACTTGTCGAATTTTTCAAACTAAAAACACGAAAAACTTCGCATCTTGGTGGAATTACAAGAGTAATTGTTGAGGTGCTATGCAAAATTTAAATATTTACCTTTTCTGTCCCTTGTCCGAATGTAATTGTGTTATTAGCATAATTCATTATGCATTTGTTCGTTTTTAGAAAGTCTTTCCCTATTATACCGTCCGAAGGAATATTAAAGTTGTCATCGACAACGTGAAGAGTCAGAGGAAAAAAAGTATTTGATGCGATTCTACTTGTATTAACTGTTCCTAGTGTTGTTCCCGAGTCTGTTGTTACGCGTGTTATATTTATTACGTTACGATCGTCTACTTCTACCTCGTTAGCCAAACTGTATTAGTGAAATGTCTGCCTGTGAATCTACTAGAAAAGAACATATTTTATGAGAATCGCTACAAGCGACTTCGACGAAATAGGAAAAATTTAAATTTAGACTATATATTGACTGAGAAGTATTTAGTCGAATTGCTCCTGCTCCCTCAGTGTTCGCGCCTGAGGGGCTTCGTCATTTAAAGAACGAACATTGGCTGAATTTCTAGAATTTGAACCCTGATTATTTGAATTTCTGTTATTTCCGGACCGATTATTATTGTTATTGTTGGAATTGCTATTGCCTCTATTGTAATTGCGATTATTGCCTCTGTTATAATTGTTATTTCGGAAATTTGTATTATTGTGTTGCCTATTTGCATTACCGTTAAATCGAAAATTACTATTGATGGTATATCTGAAATTACTGTTACCTCTGGAATTTCCACGGAAATTACTATATCTTATCGGACGTGACCGAAACGCTAACACTTGCCGCTCTTTAACTCCCTGTTCCCGCTCTATAATCATTTTCGATACTACGTCCTTTGAATCTTTTAAGGTTGTTGACGCAAGGATTGATTTCACCATATCTGACCTACTATTTAATCTACAAACGCTAATGGTTTGTTCAACCGCCATCTCATGGGCTTTTGCCTGTGTCATACCTTCAATGATCAGACATCGCTCTAAGGAGTCAGAAATCTCTTCTACCTGCTTTGAAAATTCTGAAAAATTGTTATTGGTTACTCTCAAGGCTGGAATTTTTCCCGCAACAACTTTCGAGTTGTCTGGCCTAATTTTACTACATAGCGCTTCTTTAATTTGGCTGACTGATTCTATATGCGTTGGTAGGGATTCGTGAGCTTTGCCTTCGAGCTTGGATTTTAAAAATGCAATAAAAGTAGGAGTTAAATTTTCGTTAGAGAATACTTCCATTAATTCAACTTTATTTATAAATGAGCCAAGTGCTAACGGGTCTCCACTGTAGTTTTCTCGCATAATCGAGGCACAAGTACTAATAAACGATTTTTTCTCCTCGATTGTGGCCATGATTGTAACGTTAAGAGTCGGAGTTAGAATAGAAAAACTAGAATTTGGAATTACAGGTTGATCATCAAATCCTAAAAGGTCTGTACTCAGGGATAATTTATTATGTTCACTTGTTAACGTATCAGTTGAAGATGCAACTGAAGATGAATCAGAATCTGAATTATTGGAGTCTAAATCTTGCTCTGAGTTTTTGGAATTTGAACCTGGATGTGAATTTTTAGAAACTGCCTTCCCGTTTCTTAGGTCCATACGTGTTGAAACGAACAGACGAAATATTAAGATTT
The DNA here is from genome assembly GCF_040869045.1 of Eurosta solidaginis. Taxonomy (NCBI): domain Eukaryota; kingdom Metazoa; phylum Arthropoda; class Insecta; order Diptera; family Tephritidae; genus Eurosta; species Eurosta solidaginis. Next base: position 138,331,362 of record NC_090319.1, read on the forward strand.
TATTTATTTATTTATTTAATATATTTAGGCATAATAATACAATTATTACACTTAAATGTTAAAAGGAGTGCTGGCTGCTAGGGCCTTCGATTCGCTTGTAGAATAATTGGTAGTATTTTAGTTATATATGATTATAATATTATGATTACAGTGCGACTTAGTATATAATGTTGTAAAGTATGTTACAAGACTTAAAGTAATTTATGAAATTTGAGATATTCTCATAGCTATGTATATTTAAGAGAGAGCTAGGTGTAGTGCTGCCAAAACGTGTTTTCCTAAAATTATCTAAATTGCTACAACTATCTAGTATATGATCTATGGACCGTGTATTGTTGCAAAACGGACAGCTAGGTGGTCTTAATCCGCGTAGCAGATATTCGTGTGTAAGGCGTGTGTGACCTAAGCGGAGGCGGGTGAATAATATTGTTTGTTGGCGTGTTAATGTGGTTGGATGGACTGATTTTCTACCTTGTGGATTTACCAGCGAATATCTATGGGTGTGATTATGCCAGGCTATTTCTCTTTGGGTATTCAAATGTATTTTCACTTCCCGAAGGATGTCTTTATTGTTTGCCGTGTGATAAGTTATACAAGGTCTTGAGTGGGTATCAAAACCGATGCTGTCAGCAAGTTCATTCCCTTTTATACCTCGGTGTCCGGGGACCCACATAAACCTAATTTTGTTGCATTTTTGTATGCATATACTCCTAATATCCGAAATAATACTGCTGGAGTTATTTATATTGCGGACTGCGTTTAAAGTTGATTTATTGTCGGAGCAGATAACAAAATTTCCTTTGTTCTTTATTGCATAATCAGAAACTAGCTTTATAGCTAAAGCTTCAGCCGTAACTATGGAACAGTGTTGTTGGATGTTACCTTGGGCGATTATAGTTCCATCATGATGAACCGCAGCGAAAGATGTGCCATTTTCCGTTTTTGAGCCGTCGGTATAAAGAAAGGCCCATCGGTTTCTTATCATAGGCTCCACAATGTTTTCAAATGCTTGCTGATATACAATGTTATTTGTGGTACTTTTGGGAAAGGATTGTAGATCCAATATAAATGCCGAATCTTTAATTGACCAATGTGGCACGTTTCCAGGTTTGACAAGACGGGGTCGAAGATCGATATCCAAAGTTTTAGAAAATCGTACACATCGACGTATTGTGGAACCTAATTTATACGTTCTTTTGTGTTTTAAGTTAGAAATAACATCTTTGTGGATAATCGCGTTGCTTGTCTTAAATAATTTAGGAATTAGTTTGTATGTTGCTGATGTAACTAAGTCAGCAATCGATGGTAGGCCTGCTTCGGTGAGGATGAAGTCGGTGAGTGAAGTTGGAAATGCATTGATACTCCTTCTGATGGCATTATGATATTGTCACGGATATTAGCATCACTAAGCTATACCATCACTAAGGCCATGCTAAGCAGTATTTACGTCAATAATCAAATCAAGTATACACATATATAAGGCAGCCGAGAGAGATGTCACACACAGATGCATTTACTTATACGCCTATGTGTACTCGAGAGACTGTAAACTACAAACATTCACATCAATAATTCAATCATTATGTATCTACATAAACGAATAAATAATCGCGTCTACACATATGTACGTATACGAGCAGTGGAGCGGCAATGCACAAACACATGCATATATCTTATCTGAGTTGCCACAAGAGAGGGCAATAATTTGTGCACGTAGTTGTGGCTGGCGATTTTGTAGCCGAAACTAACTAGTAAGTTCTGGAATGGAAAAGCCTAGAATTATGCAACTAGAAATCAAAAAGTATAAAAGGCGCGACAGTAAAGGCGAGGAGTTTGAGTTTGATTTGAGTTGTCAAGCAGTTATCTCTAAGACGATATCTAGCGAGCAATAGCAGTATTATTTTGAAAGTCAGTTTCATTTAAGCTATCAGTTTGGTTATTAAGCTATTCGTTGCACAGTTTGAGTGTTATTGTGAAGTATTTTAATAAAGGCCATTTTTCCATTATTCAATATTGGAGTTATTTATTCAACAGTTTAGCGATACGAACCTAGGAAAAGCGCAAATAAGAGGATTTGCAGCAGATTCGTTACAATTGGTGTCAGAAGAGGAATTGTTGAATAAATTCCAGAGGACACAAGGATGGCAAAGTTCAGTGAATTGAAGATCCAGCAACTAAAGAAGGAGTTGGAGAGCCGTGGATTGAATACAAGCGGCGTTAAACTTGAACTTCAGGCACGGCTACGAGAGGCAATGGAAGCAGAAGGAATTGATGTGGAAGAGTATGACTTTCATCTTGATGGCGAGGAAATAACAAAAATGGAAGAAACACCGCAGAAAATGGCGAACACAGACCTGAACATGATATTGGCTGCAATATCGGCACAAATGTCCGAAATGTCATCACAAATATCTACCAACATGTCATCACAATTGGAATCACAGGAGGCACGCATTTCAGAAATGTCGACACAGATAACATCCAAGATGGAAACTCAACTGGAAGAACAGAAGACATATATGGCATCACAATTGGAAGAACAGAAAACACACATGGCGTCACAAATTGCAGAACAATTAAAAGAACAAGAGGCACGCATAACATTACAGCTCGAAGCACAAGAAGAACGTATCTCAACAAAGCTGGAGGCACAGAAAACAAAATTCTCATCGCAGCTGGAGGCTGTTAGTGAACGGCAAAATAAAGTGGATGCAGAGATGGATGCTTTGAAAGATCGGATTCAGGAGTTACAATTGAACCGTCCAATCACTTCAACGTCTACTCTGAAGGTAAAATCCACAACGTTTGATGGTTCTGTTCCATTCCAGGTATTTAAGCTCCAATTTGAGAAGACGTCGGCAGCGAACAACTGGAATGATGAAGATAAAGTTGCAGCTCTGTTCGTGGCATTGAAAGGGCCAGCAGCCGAAATCCTACAGACGATTCCCGAAGGAGAGGGGAACAACTATGAAGCATTGATGGCCGCTGTCGAGAGACGTTATGGAAGCGAGCATAGGAAACAGATATTCCAAATTGAGTTGCAAAACCGTCACCAAAGAGCGAATGAGACTTTGCAGGAGTTTGCCTCGGATGTTGAAAGGTTGGCTCATCTCGCAAATGCGGACGCACCCGTGGAATACACCGAGAGGGTAAAAATCCAGAGTTTCATAAATGGCATACGGGACGTGGAAACTAAGCGAGCTACATACGCAAACCCAAAGCTGACATTTGCTGAAACGGTATCACATGCATTGACTCAGGAAACGGCATACAAACCAGCATACAAAGCTCATCGTGTGGAAGTGGAAAGACCAGATTGGGTAGACACAATTTTGGAAGCACTGAAGGGATCACAACAGAAAAATGCCGGAGTTATTAAATGTTTCAAGTGCGGCAACCCAGGTCATATTGCACGACATTGCGGCAGCGGTCCCAATAGCTCCAACAATGTGGGTGGTCGTAAACGCAGAGCAGAAGGTGATGAGCAAATCTCCAAGACCACTCAATCGTTAAACTAAATCGAGTCAGCCACAAGGGGCGACAGCTGGCTCCCGCAATTGAATGCCCCATAATCTCCATCTCGCAGATTGGAAGAAGATCGAGCAATCTTACTGTTGGAGGACATGTGGACGGAAAGGAACGTTTACTGACTTTAGATACGGGTGCATCTCATTCCATAATTCGAGCGGATTTAGTCAACAAAAAGATAAGACCATTGCTTGGAGCAAGATTACGTACAGCCACGGGAGAGGACACCCAGGTAATTGGAGAAGTAGAATGTGAAGTCGCAATTGGGAACGTCGCGGTAGTACACAATTTTATAGTGGCAGAAATTGTTGATGAAATCATAATTGGAGTGGACTTCTTAATCGACCAGGGCATCAAGATCGACATGCAAAGCAAGACGATGCGATATAAAAACATGGATGTACCACTTAATTTCGGCTACGAGAAAGGCTACAGCAGTAAACGAGTGCTGGTGGAAGAGAGTCAGCAAATACCACCAAAATCCGAAGCAGTCATCTGGGCAAAGGTTGATGGAGATTGTAGGACAAACAAATTGTGGGTTGTCGAAGCAGCAAACAAATCAGCACTAAACATACTTGTAGGAAAAACCCTGGCTATGACAAAACAAGATGGACGTATTCCGGTAAGAGTACTCAATGAGTTCAAGTCACCACTCAAACTGACCAAAGGAGCTCTTTTGTGGGAACACGTTTCAGCTAGTAATACTGATCTTTCAAATGACATCACGGCATGGACGCAGGGGCTAGAGGAAGCATATCAGAGTAAGGCAAAACAACTGCTCCTAAAGTACGCGAACATATTTGACCAGGATGATTCTAAACCAGGCCGCACCAACGTTGTGAAGCATCAAATTGACACTGGAGATGCGAGGCCGATCCGTCAAGCTCCACGTAGTGTTCCACTGGCGAAGCGGGAAGTTGTGAGTCAAATCATTCAAGAAATGAGCGACAGCGGCGTCGTCAAACCATCAGCTAGTCCATGGAGCTCACCGGTAGTACTTGTAAAAAAGAAGGATGGAAAAATGAGGTTTTGCGTGGACTACCTGAAGTTGAATGACGTAACGAAAAAGGATAGCTACCCATTGCCAAGAATTAACAACACTCTGGACTCGCTATCTGGTACGAAATGGTTTTCCACACTGGACTTGAAAAGCGGCTACTGGCAAGTTGAAGTGAAGGAGGAAGATAAAGAGAAAACAGCCTTCAGTGTGGGTGATGGTCTTTGGCAATTTACAGTGATGCCTTTTGGACTTTGTAATGCACCAGCTACTTTGAGAGACTCATGGACCAGGTACTGAGAGGACTACATTGGAAAACATGCTTGGTGTACCTAGACGACATCATCGTATTGGGCAAGAATTTTGATGAACATCTTAAGAACTTGGAGGAAGTTTTCCAGAGAATAGCTGGCGCTGGTCTGAAGTTAAGTCCCAAAAAGTGTGCGCTGTTTAAAAAGGAAGTAAATTATTTGGGTCACAAGGTAACGACAGAGGGCATATGCACTGCGAACGAAAAGATAAGGATTGGCCAATACCACAGAACCTACATGAATTGAGAAGTTTTCTTGGGCTGTGCACATATTAACGCCGATTTGTACCAAATTTTTCCAGCGTAGCCCATAGCCTCCATGAGCTTACAAGAAAAAATAAAGCTTTTGAATGGAAGAAGGAGCAAGAAGTGGCTTTCCAAACATTGAAGGAGCGTTTGTGCACTGCCCCAATGTTAGCATATCCGATTCCAGGAGCAACATTTATTCTAGATACAGATGCGAGTGGATATGCTATAGGAGGCGTTTTATCACAACTGGTCGATGGACAGGAAAAGGTAGTTGCATATTACAGCCGTTCGATTGGAAAACCAGAGAGGAACTACTGCGTTACGCGGAGAGAGCTGTTGGCATTAGTAGAGTGCATTAAATATTTTCACAAATACCTCTACGGCCAGCGATTCCGTGTTCCGGAAGGACAATTGGCACGGTGGATCGAGCGACTACAAAGCTATGACTTTTCCATTGAGCATCGAAAAGGTAGTACCCATGGAAATGCTGATGCAATGTCACGAAGGCCATGTAGTTTGGAATGCAAGCACTGTTCAAAGGCCAAGGCTAAAGAAGACATTATAGATGTCCGGCTAATGACTATAACGTGTACGGATGAATAGGACAAGGAACAACTAAGGAAGTGTCAGCTAGAAGATACAGATCTGTCACATGTTATGCAAGGGCTAGAACGAAACGAAAGACCAAGCAGAGAGGAGATGTCAGCAGAGAGTCCCATTGCGAAGTCATATTGGGCTCAGTGGAACAGTTTAGAATTGATATCCGGTTGCTTGCATCGAGTATGGGAGAGTGAGGATGGTCAATGCAAGAAGAAACTGATAGTTGTTCCCAGAAAGAGGATTCCTGACGTGCTCAGCGAGCTGCACAATGGTCCAAGTGGAGGTCATCTTGGAATCACGAAGACACTCGAGAAAATTAAGCAGAGATTCTATTGGGTTGGTTGCCGTCAGTCGGTCACCGAGTGGATTGCCAATTGCGAGGTATGCAACAGAGCGAAAGGGCCCAAAACCCGAAGTCATGGCCAGATGAAGCAGTATATTTCAGGTGCACCCTTTGAAAGGATCGCCATGGATGTCACAGGTCCATTTCCTACTAGCAACCGCGGAAACAAATACGTACTGGTGTTTATGGATTATTTCAGTAAATGGCCAGAAGTATACCCAATCCCAAACCAAGAAGCAGAAACAGTAGCAGAAGTGGTTAAAAACGAATGGGTTGCAAGGTATGGTGTACCAATGGAGTTACATTCTGACCAAGGCAGGAATTTTGAATCAGCTGTGTTCCAAGAAATATGCAAGAAGTTGGGAATTCGAAAAACACGGACAACTGCATTGCATCCTCAGTCCGATGGTATGGTGGGACGTTTCAATAGAACATTGGAGGAGCATTTAAGAAAAGTAGTAGACAAGTACCATAAGGACTGGGATACACACATATCATTATTCTTGATGGCCTACCGATCGGCAGTACATGACACAACGGGCCAAACTCCCACAAAGGTAATTTTTGGCAATGACCTTCGACTGCCAGCTGATTTGAAGTATGGGATAGATGCCGATGCGGAGAGGAATGTCAAGAAATCCACTGATGTCTTGAAGGAAGAGCTGAGAGAGATACGCGATCTGGTAAGGCAACGAGCAAAGATTATGAGTGACAAGATGAAAGCGAGGTACGATAAAGCAATTAATTCGGAAGGGTTTCAGGAAGGAGATTTGGTGCTGCTATACAACCCACAACGAAAAAAAGGTTTGTCCCCGAAATTGCAGTGTAACTGGGAAGGCCCATACAAAGTTGTAAAACGGATCAACGATGTAGTTTACCGCATACAAACAACTACCAAACCACGAACCAAAATGAAAGTGGTTCATTTGGAAAGATTAGCAGCGTTTAGATCGAGAGATTTGTCTGATCGGGACGATCAGACTTAGGTGGAGGGCAGTGTCACGGATATTAGCATCACTAAGCTATACCATCACTAAGGCCATGCTAAGCAGTATTTACGTCAATAATCAAATCAAGTATACACATATATAAGGCAGCCGAGAGAGATGTCACACACAGATGCATTTACTTATACGCCTATGTGTAATCGAGAGACTGTAAACTACAAACATTCACATCAATAATTCAATCATTATGTATCTACATAAACGAATAAATAATTGCGTCTACACATATGTACGTATACGAGCAGTGGAGCGGCAATGCACAAACACATGCATATATCTTATCTGAGTTGTCACAAGAGAGGGCAATAATTTTGTTCCTTATTTCCAAGCAAATTTGCAACTAGCCTCCCATCAGCATGGCTTCAGAAAACTCCATAGCACTACCTCCGTGCTAAATGCCATTAGCACCCAGATAAATTGCGGTTTAAATCAAAACCCCCACCATAGAACAGTACTCGTAGCGCTAGACCTATCAAAAGCTTTTGATACGGTCAACCATGGCTCGTTACTGCAAGACCTGGAAGGGTCTACCCTTCCCCCATGTCTTAAAAGGTGGACCGCAAATTATCTGGGTGGTCGGCAGGCATCGGTGCTATTTAGAAACGAAACATCAAAGCCAAGGAGAATTAAACAAGGGGTGCCACAGGGTGGTGTCCTATCCCCACTTTTGTTTAATTTCTACATATCTAAGCTACCTTCACCACCGGAAGGAGTCACAATCGTTTCCTACGCCGATGACTGCACAGTAATGGCCACAGGCCCAGACCCACAGATCGATGAGCTATGCAATAAAATAAACGGCTACCTCCCTGATCTCTCCAGTTTTTTCGCCTCGCGAAACCTGGCATTATCACCGACTAAATCTTCCGCGACCTTATTTACAACATGGACGTACCAAATGTCGACCATTTTGAACATCCACGTCGATGGCTCTACGCTACCGACTGTCCTACACCCCAAAATCTTGGGTGTGACGTTTGATCAGGATCTACATTTTGGTGAGCACGCAGCCGCAATTGTTCCGAGAATTCAGAGCCGTAACAAAATCCTCAAATCCCTTGCTGGCAGTACCTGGGGAAAAGATAAAGAAACGCTCATGACTACATACAAAGCAATTAGCCAGCCGATTACGTGCTACGCGTCACCCAAGCCTAAAAATTACCCACTGGAAGAAGCTACAGGCCTGTCAAAATACTGCTCTCAGAATTGCCACGGGCTGTCTTCTAATGTCCCCAGAACACCATCTACATAATGAGGCGAGAATACTCCAAATCAGGGAAAGAAACGAGATGCTGACCAAACAGTTCCTGTTGAATACCCAGAAACCTGGGCATCCCAACAGACATCTGATTGACGAGCCAGCACCGCCTAGGGGCTTAAGGAGTCATCTCCGTAAGCATTTTGAAGAAATACGGCATCTGAGAACACAGCCGTATGAAGCGAAAAAACACAAGCAGGTCCTTGGTGAACTCCACAAACAGGCGTCGGACCTTTATGCCGGGAATTGCCCGGTGAACCCAGTACTTGAAGAAAAATATCCAGAACTCGCAGAAGAGGAACGCATACTCCCCAGGGAAACGCGTGTCACTCTTGCTCAACTTCGTTCTGGATACTGTAACAGGTTAAACTCTTACCTATCCAGAATCAACCCCGACATACAAAATGTATGCCCCGCTTGCAATGTGTCCCCACATGACACCAACCATCTCTTTAATTGTAATGTGGAACCAACGCCTCTAACACCCCTTTCCCTATGGTCCACCCCTGTTGAAACAGCAAGTTTCCTTGGACTCCCGTTAGAGGATATTGATGACAGTTTGTGATCGGTCGCGTCTGTTAGGTGGGGCGAAGCACTGCTATAACAACAACAACAACAACAGGGCAATAATTTGTGCACATAGTTGTGGCTGGCGATTTTGTAGCCGAAACTAACTAGTAAGTTCTGGAATGGAAAAGCCTAGAATTATGCAATTAGAAATCAAAAAGTATAAAAGGCGCGACAGTAAAGGCGAGGAGTTTGAGTTTGATTTGAGTTGTCAAGCAGTTACGAATAAGACGATATCTAGCGAGCAATAGCAGTATTATTTTGAAAGTCAGTTTCATTTAAGCTATCAGTTTGGTTATTAAGCTATTCGTTGTACAGTTTGAATGTTATTGTGAAGTATTTTAATAAAGGCCATTTTTCCATTATTCAATATTGGAGTTATTTATTCAACAGTTTAGCGATACGAACCTAGCAAAAGGGCAAATAAGAGGATTTGCAGCAAATTCGTTACAATATGGTTTGTTCAGAAGTTTCATGTTGCTAGCAGCACAGTATCCATAGATAGGTAACGCGTATTCAGCTCTGGTAACTTGAATTAGAGTATTACAACGAATGAGGCTGTGCCTCGAACTTAAGTACTTAATAATGTTAAGTCTAGAAACTAAGCTTTTTCTTAAAGCTAGGCATTGTTTTTTGAAATTAAACTGTTTATCGAAAACAATGCCTAGTATTTTATGTTCATCGACAAATTTTATTTCTATATTATCTACGTACAATGTAAACATTTTACACTTCTTCTTTCTACAAATATGCAACAATTTACATTTTTCGGTTGACAAAATTGCTCCCGAGGATTTTCTCCAGTTTTTTACATCGTTTAATACGTTCAAATACAAAGATTTCAGTTTGTTCAAATCTGTTAGCTTAGAATAGATTATGGCATCGTCAGCATAGATAGAATGCTCAATGCTACTATACATGGATAGAGTTTTGCTCAATTGTTCAAATGCAATGATGAAAAGCATTACCGAGAGAGGAGATCCCTGGGGTATACCGTTGTGCAAAGGAGAGACGTTAAAACGTTCTGAGTTTACTGTGACTCGAAACTTGCGAGAAATCAAAAAGGCTTTTACCATGTTAAAAGTCTTTTGACCTACTCCTCAAGTTGCGAGTTGTTCCAAAACCACATGTGCACCGATGCGGTCAAAGGCTCTTTCGAAATCAGTTGCCAAGATGGTAACGTGATTTCGGAACGAAAGAGCGTTTGATACATAGTGTTGAAGGTGCAGCAGGATATCAGTTGTGATTTGATTTTTTTGGAATGCCACTTGGTTAGCGCTAATAAGTTTGTCTTTCGCGACATACCACCGTAGCCTACTTGCTATGATTTTTTCGAAAGTTTTTGCTATACAGGGCAAAAGGGAGATTGGTCTATATCCCGATATGTTGGTAGCTTATTGGGCTTGGGGATGGGTAATACCATTGCTGTACGCCAGCTTTGGGAGTATACTCCTTTGTCAAAAATGTCGTTGTATAGAGCGAGTAATCTCTCTTTTACGGTTGGAGGCAAATTGTGAAGCATGGGGTAGTTTATGCGATCGTTACCTGGGTATTTACCCTTGAGCCCATGTAGCGAGTTCTCTAGCTCCAGACTTGTTATCTTTGAATCTATTTGAATTGCGGCGTATGAAATGTTGTTTGGAATGTAGTCATAACTGCTGAAATGATTTTTCCTTGAAACGAAGTCAGGGTGGAAATTGCAGTCTTCGGATAAATTAGACCAGATAGTACCGAAATGATTTGCTATTTCTAATGGCAATAGAATATTATCGGACCCGTTTTTTATAAGTTTAATTGATTGGTCTTTGCTATTACCTGTAAGCGTTCTGATATCTGCCCAAATTTTTTTTGTGGAAGTGTTTGGGTTTATTTTTTTGGTCAGTTCTCCTAAGCAAGAACGTTTAGCTTCTAGAGCAGCTTTTTTATACTCAGTTGAGCAGAGCTCACAGAGTATATTAAGTTTGATTGGATAACGCTTGGTTGTACATATATAAAGGAATCGAGATAGATATAGACTTCCATATATCAAAATAATCAGGATCGAAAAAAATTTGATTGAGCCATGTCCGTCCGTCCGTCCGTCCGTTAACACGATAACTTGAGTAAATTTTGAGGTATCTTGATGAAATTTGGTATGTAGGTTCCTTAGCACTCATCTCAGATCGCTATTTAAAATGAACGATATCGGACTATAACCACGCCCACTTTTTCGATATCGAAAATTTCGAAAAACCGAAAAAGTGCGATAATTCATTACAAAAGACCGATAAAGCGACGAAACTTGGTAGATGAGTTGAACTTATGACGCAGAATAGAAAATTAGTAAAATTTTGGACAATGGGCGTGGCACCGCCCACTTTTAAAAGAAGGTAATTTAAAACTTTTGCAAGCTGTAATTTGGCAGTCGTTGAAGATATCATGATGAAATTTGGCAGGAACGTTACTCTTATTACTATATGTACGCTTAATAAAAATTAGCAAAATCGGAGAAGGACCACGCCCACTTTTAAAAAAAATTATGTTTTTAAAGTAAAATTTTAACAAAAAATTTAATATCTTTACAGTATATAAGTAAATTATGTCAAGATTCAATTCCAGTAATGATATGGTGCAACAAATTACAAAAATAAAAGAAAACTTCAAAATGGGCGTGGCTCCGCCCTTTTTCATTTACTTTGTCTAGGATACTTTTAACGCCATAAGTCGAACAAAAATTAACCAATCCTTTTGAAATTTGGTAGGGGCATAGATTTTATGGCGCTAACTGTTTTCTGTGAAAATGGGCGAAATCGGTTGATGTCACGCCCAGTTTTTATACACAGTCATCCGTCTGTCCTTCCGCATGGCCGTTAACACGATAACTTGAGCAAAAATCGATATATCTTTACTAAACTCAGTTCGCGTACTTATCTGAACTCACTTTATCTTGGTATGAAAAATTAACGAAATCCGACTATGACCACGCCCACTTTTTCGATATCGAAAATTACGGAAAATGAAAAAAATGCCATAATTCTATACCAAATACGAAAAAAGGGATGAAATATGGTAAGGTAATTGGATTGTTTTATTGACGCGAAATATAACTTTAGACAAAACTTTATAAAATGGTTGTGACACCTACCATATTAAGTAGAAGAAAATGAAAAAGTTCTGCAGGACGAAATAAAAAACCCTTAAAATCTTGGCAGGTATTACATATATAAATAAAGTAGCGGTATCCAACAGATGATGTTCTGGGTCACCCTGGTCCACATTTTGGTCGATATCTGGAAAACGCCTTCACATATACAACTACCACCACTCCCTTTTAAAACTCTCATTAATACCTTTAATTTGATACCCATATCGTACAAACTCATTCTAGAGTCAACCCTGGTCCACCTTTATAACGATATTTCGAAAAGGCGAACACCTATAGAACGAAGGCCAACTTCCTTTTAAAAATACTCATTAACACCTTTCATTTGATACCCATATCGTACAAACAAAGTCTAGAGTCACCCCTGGTCCAGAAAGGCCCACTCCCTCTTAAAATATTCATTAACTCCTTTCGTTTGATACCCATATTGCACAAACGAATTCTAGAGTCACCCCTGGCCCACCTTTATGGCGATATCTCGAAACGGTGTCCACCTATGGAACTAAGGATTACTCCCTTACCCCTGGTCCACCTTTATGGCGATATCTCGAAAGGGGGTCCACCTATAGAACTAAGCCCCACGCCCTTTTAAAATAATCATTAACACCTTTCATTTGATACCCATATCATACAAACAAATTCTAAAGTCACCCCTGGTCCACCTTTATGGCGATATCTCGAAAAGGCGAACACCTATAAAACGAAGGCCCACTCCCTTTTAAAAATACTCATTAACACCTTTGATTTGATACCCATATCGTACAAACAAAGTCTAGAGTCACCCCTGGTCCAACTTTATTGCGATACCTCGAAAATGCGTCCACCTATAGAACTAAGGCCCACTCCCTCTTAAAATACTCATTAACTCCTTTCGTTTGATACCCATATTGCACAAACGAATTCTAGAGTCACCCCTGGCCCACCTTTATGGCGATATCTATAGAACTAAGGCCCACTCCCTTTTAAAATACTCATTAACACCTTTCGTTTGATGCCCATATTGTGCAAACAAATTCTAGGGTCACCCCTGGTCCACCTTTATGGCGATATCTCGAAACGGCGTCCACCTATGGAACTAAGGATTACTCCCATTTAAAATGCTCATTAACACCTTTCATTTGATACCCATATCGTACAAACGCATTCTAGAGTCACCCCTGGTCCTTCTTTACGGCGATATCTCGAAAAGGCGTCCATCTATAGAACTTAGGTCCACGCCCTTTTAAAATACTCATTAATACCTTTCATTTGATACCCATATCGTACAAACGCATTCTAGAGTCAACCCTGATCCACCTTTATGGCTATATCCCTAAATGGCGTCCACCTATAGAACTATGGTCCACTCCCTCATAAAATACTCTTTAATGCCTTTCATTTGATACACATGTCATACAAACACATTCCAGGGTTTCCCTCGGTTCATTTTCCTACATGGTTATTTTCCCTTATGTTGTCACCATAGCTCTCAACTGAGTATGTAATGTTCGGTTACACCCGAACTTAACCTTCCTTACTTGTTAAATTTCGCTTTTGCTTTATTATACAAGGCAAGATGTTCTGGGCATCTTTTTCTTTTATAGTCGTGCCATAGTCTTTGCTTTTCTTCTCTTAACTTTAGCAGATCAGTATTCCATCACGGTAATGTGGATTTTACCTTTCCGGGCTTTGTTTGCGGGATAGAAATATTGGCTGCCGATCGAATAATTTTCCGCAAGTTAGCAGCTTCTTTGTTCACATTATTGGATCTGTCAGATCGGTTTGAGAAAACATTGCAGTTCTGCTGAAAGGAAGACCAGTTCGCTAAGTCTGTTTTAAACTTGATCTTGGTTTTGGTTATGTTAGTTTGATGTGATATTTTCATGCGGATAGTTATTGGGAAGTGGTCACTTCCGTGCAAATCTTCAAGTATATTCCGGGATAGCTTTGAAACTAGAGCAGGGGAACACAGTGTTATATCCACGTGTGTGAATGTTTTATGTGTGAGCAAAGATTATGAGTGACAAGATGAAAGCGAGTTACGATAAAGCAATTAATTCGGAAGGGTTTCAGGAAGGAGATTTGGTGCTGCTATACAACCCACAACGAAAAAAAGGTTTGTTCTCGAAATTGCAGCGTAGCTGGGAAGGCCCATACAAAGTTGTAAAACGGATCAACGATGTAGTGTACCGCATACAAACAACTACCAAACCACGAACCAAAATCAAAGTGGTTCATTTGGAAAGATTAGCAGCGTTTAGATCGAGAGATTTGTCTGATCGGGACGATCAGACTTAGGTGGAGGGCAGTGTAACGGATATTAGCATCACTAAGCTATACCATCACTAAGGCCATACTAAGCAGTATTTACGTCAATAATCAAATCAAGTATACACATATATAAGGCAGCCGAGAGAGATGTCACACACAGATGCATTTACTTATACGCCTATGTGTACTCGAGAGACTGTAAACTACAAACATTCACATCAATAATTCAATCATTATGTATCTACATAAACCAATAAATAATTGCGTCTACACATATGTACGTATACGAGCAGTGGAGCGGCAATGCACAAACACATGCATATATCTTATCTGAGTTGTCACAAGAGAGGGCAATAATTTTTTTCCTTATTTCCAAGCAAATTTGCAACTAGCCTCCCATCAGCATGGCTTCAGAAAACTCCATAGCACTACCTCCGTGCTAAATGCCATTAGCACCCAGATAAATTGCGGTTTAAATCAAAACCCCCACCATAGAACAGTACTCGTAGCGCTAGACCTATCAAAAGCTTTTGATACGGTCAACCATGGCTCGTTACTGCAAGACCTGGAAGGGTCTACCCTTCCCCCATGTCTTAAAAGGTGGACCGCAAATTATCTGGGTGGTCGGCAGGCATCGGTGCTATTTAGAAACGAAACATCAAAGCCAAGGAGAATTAAACAAGGGGTGCCACAGGGTGGTGTCCTATCCCCACTTTTGTTTAATTTCTACATATCTAAGCTACCTTCACCACCGGAAGGAGTCACAATCGTTTCCTACGCCGATGACTGCACAGTAGTGGCCACAGGCCCAGACCCACAGATCGATGAGCTATGCAATAAAATAAACGGCTACCTCCCTGATCTCTCCAGTTTTTTCGCCTCGCGAAACCTGGCATTATCACCGACTAAATCTTCCGCGACCTTATTTACAACATGGACGTACCAAATGTCGACCATTTTGAACATCCACGTCGATGGCTCTACGCTACCGACTGTCCTACACCCCAAAATCTTGGGTGTGACGTTTGATCAGGATCTACATTTTGGTGAGCACGCAGCCGCAATTGTTCCGAGAATTCAGAGCCGTAACAAAATCCTCAAATCCCTTGCTGGCAGTACCTGGGGAAAAGATAAAGAAACGCTCATGACTACATACAAAGCAATTAGCCAGCCGATTACGTGCTACGCGTCACCCATATGGTCGCCAAGCCTAAAAATTACCCACTGGAAGAAGCTACAGGCCTGCCAAAATACTGCTCTCAGAATTGCCACGGGCTGTCTTCTAATGTCCCCAGAACACCATCTACATAATGAGGCGAGAATACTCCCCATCAGGGAAAGAAACGAGATGCTGACCAAACAGTTCCTGTTGAATACCCAGGAACCTGGGCATCCCAACAGACATCTGATTGACGAGCCAGCACCGCCTAGGGGCTTAAGGAGTCATCTCCGTAAGCATTTTGAGGAAATACGGCATCTGAGAACACAGCCGTATGAAGCGAAAAAACACAAGCAGGTCCTTGGTGAACCCCACAAACAGGCGTCGGACCTTTATGCCGGGAATTGCCCGGTGAACCCAGTACTTGAAGAAAAATATCCAGAACTCGCAGAAGAGGAACGCATACTCCCCAGGGAAACGCGTGTCACTCTTGCTCAACTTCGTTCAGGATACTGTAACAGGTTAAACTCTTACCTATCCAGAATCAACCCCGACATACAAAATGTATGCCCCGCTTGCAATGTGTCCCCACATGACACCAACCATCTCTTTAATTGTAATGTGGAACCAACGCCTCTAACACCCCTTTCCCTATGGTCCACCCCTGTTGAAACAGCAAGTTTCCTTGGACTCCCGTTAGAGGATATTGATGACAGTTTGTGATCGGTCGCGTCTGTTAGGTGGGGCGAAGCACTGCTATAACAACAACAACAACAACAGGGCAATAATTTGTGCACATAGTTGTGGCTGGCGATTTTGTAGCCGAAACTAACTAGTAAGTTCTGGAATGGAAAAGCCTAGAGTTATGCAATTAGAAATTAAAAGTATAAAAGGCGCGACAGTAAAGGCGAGGAGTTTGAGTTTGATTTGAGTTGTCGAGCAGTTACGACTAAGACGATATCTAGCGAGCAATAGCAGTATTATTTTGAAAGTCAGTTTCATTTAAGCTATCAGTTTGGTTATTAAGCTATTCGTTGTACAGTTTGAATGTTATTGTGAAGTATTTTAATAAAGGCCATTTTTCCATTATTCAATATTGGAGTTATTTATTCAACAGTTTAGCGATACGAACCTAGCAAAAGGGCAAATAAGAGGATTTGCAGCAAATTCGTTACAATATGGTTTGTTCAGAAGTTTCATGTTGCTAGCAGCACAGTATCCATAGATAGGTAACGCGTATTCAATTTTAGATATTATTAAAGCTCTGGTAACTTGAATTAGAGTATTACAACGAGTGAGGCTGTGCCGCGAACTTAAGTACTTAATAATGTTAAGTCTAGAAACTAAGCTTTTTCTTAAAGCTAGGCATTGTTTTTTGAAATTAAACTGTTTATCGAAAACAATGCCTAGTATTTTATGTTCATCGACAAATTTTATTTGTATATTATCTACGTACAATGTAATCATTTTACACTTCTTCTTTCTACATATATGCAACAATTTACATTTTTCGGTTGACAAAATTGCTCCCGAGGATTTTCTCCAGTTTTTTACATCGTTTAATACGTTCAAATATAATGATTTCAGTTTGTTCAAATCTGTTAGCTTAGAATAGATTATGGCATCGTCAGCATAGATAGAATGCTCAATGCTACTATACATGGATAGAGTTTCGCTCAATTGTTCAAATGCAATGATGAAAAGCATTACCGAGAGAGGAGATCCCTGGGGTATACCGTTGTGCAAAGAAAATGCGTTAAAACGTTCTAAGTTTACTGTGACTCGAAACTTGCGAGAAATCAAAAAGGCTTTTACCATGTTAAAAGTCTTTTGACCTACTCCTCAAGTTGCGAGTTGTTCCAAAACCACATGTGCACCGATGCGGTCAAAGGCTCTTTCGAAATCAGTTGCTAAGATGGTAACGTGATTTCGGAACGAAAGAGCGTTTGATACATAGTGTTGAAGGTGCAGCAGGATATCAGTTGTGATTTGATTTTTTTGGAATGCCACTTGGTTAGCGCTAATAAGTTTGTCTTTCGCGACGTACCACCGTAGCCTACTTGCTATGATTTTTTCGAAAGTTTTTGCTATACAGGGCAAAAGGGAGATTGGTCTATATCCCGATATGTTGGTAGCTTATTGGGCTTGGGGATGGGTAATACCATTGCTGTACGCCAGCTTTGGGGGTATACTCCTTTGTCAAAAATGTCGTTGTATAGAGCGAGTAATCTCTCTTTTACGGTTGGAGGCAAATTGTGAAGCATGGGGTAGTTTATGCGATCGTTACCTGGGGATTTACCCTTGAGCCCATGTAGCGAGTTCTCTAGCTCCAGACTTGTTATCTTTGAATCTATTTGAATTGCGGCGTATGAAATGTTGTTTGGAATGTAGTCATAACTGCTGAAATGATTTTTCCTTGAAACGAAGTCAGGGTGGAAATTGCAGTCTTCGGATAGATTGGACCAGATAGTATCGAAATGATTTGCTATTTCTAATGGCAATAGAATATTATCGGACCCGTCTTTTATAAGTTTAATTGATTGGTCTTTGCTATTACCTGTAAGCGTTCTGATATCTGCCCAAATTTTTTTTTGTGGAAGTGTTTGGGTTTATTTTTTTGGTCAGTTCTCCTAAGCAAGAACGTTTAGCTTCTAGAGCAGCTTTTTTAAATTTCGGTTTTGCTTTATTATACAAGGCAAGATGTTCTGGGCATCTTTTTCTTTTATAGTCGTGCCATAGTCTTTGCTTTTCTTCTCTTAACTTTAGCAGATCAGTATTCCACCACGGTAATGTGGATTTTACCTTTCCGGGCTTTGTTTGCGGGATAGAAATATTGCCTGCCGATCGAATAATTTTCTGCAAGTTAGCAGCTTCTTTGTTCACATTATTGGATCTGTCAGATCGGTTTGAGAAAACATTGCATTTCTGCTGAAAGGAAGACCAGTTCGCTAAGTCTGTTTTAAACTTGATCTTGGTTTTGGTTATGTTAGTTTGATGTGATATTTTCATGCGGATAGTTATTGGGAAGTGGTCACTTCCGTGCAAATCTTCAAGTATATTCCAGGATAGCTTTGGCACTAGAGCAGGGGAACACAGTGTTATATCCACGTGTGTGAATGTTTTATGTGTGGAAAAATGGGTTGGAGACCCATCGTTCAAGACTATAAGATCTTCACTTAGGATATAGTTTTCGACTGTTTTGCCTCTTTCATTTACAACATCCGAGCCCCATAATGGGCTCCATGCATTGAAATCACCGACAATCAGGGCTGGTGAAGTTAAGTTTTGGGAAATCGAGAACAAGTCGTTTGTAGAAAAGCTTTGGTGGGGCGGGATGTAAGCGTTAATGATTGAGAAAGTAAAGTCTAAGGTGACTTCAATTACCACTGTTGCAATGGATGAGTTTGTCTGTATAGCTTTGTGGGGGATATTTTTTTTTATAAGTATCGCAATGCCTTGGTTGGCAGAGTTATTTGTTGAGAGATTTTCAAAATAGCCTACATATTGTTTAGGCTGGAATGTATTTTTGTTTTGTACGAGAAGTGTGTCTCTTGGAGACATATTATATCGGGATTCAATTCTTTTATAAGCAGTTGAAGTTCGATGTAGTTATTGATGTAACCTTTCATATTCCACTGTAATATCTTCATATTAGGTGGGGTAGAAGGAACAGAGCAATAAAGAATTTAAGAGTGGGACGAAAGAGATTATATGTCGTCGACATACATGTCAAGTTCGATTTGGTCGTTTGATTTTAAATCTGTGTTTTCACTTGGAGAAGTGATTGTGTTGAAATCGTAATTAGATGTGTTATTAGTAATAGTATTTGTTTGTAGCCAAGTAAAGAGAGGGCTAGAAGAGAAATTTGACTGATTAAGAGATGTGGGTTCGATGGTGGTTTTGGGCTCTGATGGTTGTTGTATTGTATGTAAGATATGGTTTTTGTAGGTGGTTGTGCTCGATAGTTGAGCATTTGTGGGGTTTGAGAGAGGAGTGATTGTGGTGCTTTGGTTCTCTGATGACATTATTGTAGATGTTGATATATTTTGTTCAGTATTATTGTTGTTGGCGAATGGAGAATTTTTTGTGGCTTGTGTGCTTTCCGAAGGTGGGTTGACTTTGATCATTTTTGTTGTTTGGCTTGCTAAGGCGGACGCATAGGATTGAAGGGGGGGAAGAGAACCTGCTTGCGATTTATGAATTTGCCTTGCTTCACGCATAGAACCCTTTTTTGTTGTTTTATTTTTAGAATTTCTTTTTGTTGAATACATTTTGTGCATTCTTTTGATGATGCTGGATGTTTTTCAGCACAGTTTGGGCAGTATGTGCGAGTACAGTCTTTTGGGGAGTGTGGTGCTAAGTTACAGTTAACGCAAGCAGCTTCATTATTGCATCGTTTTGCCGTATGTCCCAGTAATTGATAATTCTTGCAGCGCATGGGATTTGGAATATATTCCCTTACTTTTACTGAATGCCACGATATGTCTAGTTTTTCGGGGAGATGATAGCGGTCAAAAGAGAGGAGGACTACTCCGTTGGGGTGAGGCTTACCTTCGATGAATTTCGGGAATTTATAGGCCGAGACCACACCTTGTTCACTTAATTCTTGGACAATTTCCTCTTCCGAGACTTTGTTTAGATAAGGAGCGTATATGGTGCATTTTGTTAAGTTCAATGTGTCATGGAGACTACATTGACCATGAAGCTCTTTAGCTGATAGGAATCGGTCAGCCACAGATTTATTTTTCACAAGCAGTAGCAAATTACCATCGCGGAGTTCCGTTATGGAGATAACTTCTTTGCTAATAAGGCGGAGTGAACGCTGGATGGCAAAGCAAGAGAATTCTGATAGAGGTTTTTTGTCATCCACTGAGGCAATTACCATAAATCTGGGGTTGGGGGTCTGCACTTTAGAGAGTTCTGGGAAAGTATCTAGTAATATGTTCATAACACGTTTTTTTTCTTTTCGGGGCCGGCTGCCAATAAAGCAAACCGGTTATCTCCAAGATTAGGGGGCCCGGGAGGCATTATCTCCAACCTATCACACCTTATCCACTAAACCGTGAATTTTTTTTTTTCACCAAGCACACAAGAACGAATGTAATGAGGGAGAAAGAAAAATAGAAATAACACGCGGTTTCGCAATAAGCGCACTAAGCAGAGAGGAAAACACACAATAAATCGAACCGATCGCTGCGAGTGTTAGTCGGAGACTGATTAAGATTTTATAAGAGCAAGATATATGGAATTTGTTGTGCAGATTGAATAGAAATTGAATTTAAGGACATTGAATTTGAACGAGGGAATTATTCGAAAATGGATTGAGCTTGATTAGAGAAGTTATGCAGAATTGCAAGACAAGTTGAGAGAGTAAAGCTGAAAGAGTTATCCGATAATTTAACGAAAACCTGAATTTTGATTATAGAACTTAATTTAAGTCGAGTTCAAAAGGAAATTATGGAAGTACTTTTAAAGGAGATTTATGAAAATATAAGAAAATTGTGAAAGTATGTATTTTTGAAAGCTTTTAGATTTTATAATTATATAATTGGCTAGCGAATACTTATTGCAAAAGGCTTTAGTTAGTGAATTTTATTGAAATACTAAAGTTAGTGATTAGGTAATGAAAAGAAAGATTCAAAAATATTTACTTTACGCTTTTGTTGTCCGCAAATCCAAATCCAATGATTGGAATTAGCTGAACATTTTTCATGCAAAACGGGAAGTGGGAATTGGAATTCACATGCAATTTAAAAGATGTTGAATATTGTTTACGAGTATATTTATTGAAATGTAAAAATTTTTAATTGTACAGAATGTGAGAAAAAATTTTAATTTGAAATGTATGGCAAAAATTACAATTTTTAAATGAATTTTTATTATCTAAATGCAAAATTTGGGGAATGGAAAATAATTTTATATAAGGTTTGAAACGGACGCACCGCTTTTATCAAAGTTGTATGGTTTTATTTTTATAGATACGGGCGCAGCGCATCTTTCCAAAATGGTAATATTAATGTCCTCGGACGCACCGGGATTTAAAAAATTTATGTCATATTTTTTCACGGACGCACTTAAGAAAAGCAAAAAAAAATTTTTTTCTTTTTTTTTTTGACGGAGCCCACTGTAGGGCAGAGTGGGACTAAACTAATGAAAACTTTTATGAAAATTTATTGAATCACAATTGTTTGAATAACGGAAAGATCGAATGAAGTTTTTAATGCAGTTTTTGTCCGACCCTGTCCTACAGTGCCTACCTATGGTTTTACACATACATATATCTATGTATGTATGAGTATGTGAGTTTTAATAATTTTTTTTTTTTTGTAAGTAATTTAATTTATCATGATTGTTTAGCGACCTATTAAATGTTACCTTTTTACTTGCTGGCTCGAGGTCATATAAATAAAAACAAGGTGTTTATATTTTGTGCCAATATATTTCGATTACACATTATTTATATGACCTCGAGCCAGCAAGTAAAAAGGTAATTTAATTTAACTTTGACTATAATGCAAAATATTTTTATAATAATTATGAAAAGTGAATGAAATATGTTTTAATTTCGATATAAAAATTGAAAAATGTAATTTTTAAATGTATGTATTAAATATGAAAATATGTATGAAAAAATTTATTTCGCCATACCAATTGCTGCTTGATTTGATTTACCGCTGTATGTTCTGCTGCTGCGCTTCCTCTTCTGCTGCTGATGGCGTCGCTCGTTTTCCGCTATTTTATCGTGTACTAAAGTGCGTGGCGTGGCTAAAGTGCCGTTTTTCACTAAGGAATTTTTTCCCAAGGTTTTGATACAGTTTGCCAAAAACGTGTATTTGAGTTTTTGTTGTTTTTTTTCATGTAATTTTTTTCTAATTTATGTATTACTTCTGCTTGCCATTAGTTTGTTTTATTATTAATTTCAAAAATTTCTTATTATTCCGTCTTTTATTAAGTTTTTGTATTATATGCACGTATTTTCCTGTTAAAAGTTTTTATTTCTTTGCACAAGCCACTGCCAAAAACCACCACCACTGCCATGTACCATTATAAATAATTTATGTATATGTTTATTTGTACATTTTTTTAAATTTGTAACTTTAATATTTTTGAATATATATTTGAATATATCCAAATTTCCAAATTTTTGTAGATTTTTCTTAATTTTTTGTTTAGTTCTTTTTGTTGGTTTTTAATGATTTCAAATTCTTTTTGTAGATTTTTCTCAGGTTTATATTTTTTTTAATGGTTTTAAATTTTATATATTTTGTGTAAATGGTTTTTTTGTTTTTTTTTTAATTTTTGTATTTTTTTTTTGTAGACTTTTAAATGTTTTTTTTTTAATTTTTTTTGTAATGGCTTTTGATCTTTTTTTGTATTTTTTTTTTTTTTGATTTTGAACTTTATTTTTTGATTTTATATTTTTGTAGAATTTTTAAACTTGTATTTTTTGTATATTTTTCAATGTTTTTAAAAATTTTTTTAAGGGTTTTTGTAAATTTTGTATTTTTTTTTCAAATTTTTATATTTTTTTTGTAATGGTTTTTAATAATTTTTGTTGTTATATCGGCCTACTGATTTTAAGATCGCGGGTTCGAATCGAGCTCAAGGCCTTACAATAGTTTTTTATCATTATTATTGTTATGATAAATTTTTTCTTAATTGAAAAAATTTTTAAATTAGAATAGAAGAAAGAAAAAATTTTAGACAACTGCCAAAGCTCGTTGTATAGATCCATTTCGGGAACTGCTAAATTCCTTCATCGGCAACGTTTAGGCTCCGCTGCTATAACCATTCAGCCACCACAGCGGTTTTTTGTTTGTCTTCATTAATCCTACTTCTATTCTGGTTCGTGCCAATTGATATTCACAACACTGCGACATCTGTTGCAGAATGGCTGTGAAAATTGGACTTGTTTGTTGGCAATGCTGCCATAGTGTCATATTTTATTGACACTTTTTTCCCCGTGCTCTGGGATGTATTAACAATTTTTGTTGTTATATCGGCCTACTGATTTTAAGATCGCGGGTTCGAATCGAGCTCAAGGCCTAACAATAATTTTTTATCATTATTATTGTTATGATAAATTTTTTCTTAATTGAAAAAATTTTTAAATTAGAATAGAAGAAAGAAAAAATTTTAAACAACTGCCAAAGCTCGTTGTATAGATCCATTTCGGGAAGTGCTAAATTCCTTCATCGGCAACGTTTAGGCTCCGCTGCTATAACCATTCAGCCACCACAGCGGTTTTTTGTTTGTCTTCATTAATCCTACTTCTATTCTGGTTCGTGCCAATTGATATTCACAACACTGCGACATCTGTTGCAGAATGGCTGTGAAAATTGGACTTGTTTGTTGGCAATGCTGCCATAGTGTCATATTTTATTGACACTTTTTTCCCCGTGCTCTGGGATGTATTAACAATTTTTGTTGTTATATCGGCCTACTGATTTTAAGATCGCGGGTTCGAATCGAGCTCAAGGCCTAACAATAATTTTTTATCATTATTATTGTTATGATAAATTTTTTCTTAATTGAAAAAATTTTTAAATTAGAATAGAAGAAAGAAAAAATTTTAGACAACTGCCAAAGCTCGTTGTATAGATCCATTTTGGGAACTGCTAAATTCCTTCATCGGCAACGTTTAGGCTCCGCTGCTATAACCATTCAGCCACCACAGCGGTTTTTTGTTTGTCTTCATTAATCCTACTTCTATTCT
This sequence comes from Eurosta solidaginis, assembly GCF_040869045.1. NCBI lineage: Eukaryota > Metazoa > Arthropoda > Insecta > Diptera > Tephritidae > Eurosta > Eurosta solidaginis. The sequence continues at coordinate 138,355,488 of NC_090319.1, forward strand.
GGTTCGTGCCAATTGATATTCACAACACTGCGACATCTGTTGCAGAATGGCTGTGAAAATTGGACTTGTTTGTTGGCAATGCTGCCATAGTGTCATATTTTATTGACACTTTTTTCCCCGTGCTCTGGGATGTATTAACAATTTTTGTTGTTATATCGGCCTACTGATTTTAAGATCGCGGGTTCGAATCGAGCTCAAGGCCTAACAATAATTTTTTATCATTATTATTGTTATGATAAATTTTTTCTTAATTGAAAAAATTTTTAAATTAGAATAGAAGAAGCCTAAACGTTGCCGATGAAGGAATTTAGCAGTTCCCGAAATGGATCTATACAACGAGCTTTGGCAGTTGTCTAAAATTTTTTCTTTCTTCTATTCTAATTTAAAAATTTTTTCAATTAAGAAAAAATTTATCATAACAATAATAATGATAAAAAATTATTGTTAGGCCTTGAGCTCGATTCGAACCCGCGATCTTAAAATCAGTAGGCCGATATAACAACAAAAATTGTTAATACATCCCAGAGCACGGGGAAAAAAGTGTCAATAAAATATGACACTATGGCAGCATTGCCAACAAACAAGTGCAATTTTCACAGCCATTCTGCAACAGATGTCGCAGTGTTGTGAATATCAATTGGCACGAACCAGAATAGAAGTAGGATTAATGAAGACAAACAAAAAACCGCTGTGGTGGCTGAATGGTTATAGCAGCGGAGCCTAAACGTTGCCGATGAAGGAATTTAGCAGTTCCCGAAATGAATCTATACAACGAGCTTTGGCAGTTGTCTAAAATGTTTTCTTTCTTCTATTCTAATTTAAAATTTTTTTCAATTAAGAAAAAATTTATCATAACAATAATAATGATAAAAAATTATTGTTAGGCCTTGAGCTCGATTCGAACCCGCGATCTTAATGGTTTTTAATGTTTTATATTTTTTTTGGTAATTTTTTGATTTTAAACTTTTTTTTGTAATATTTTTCGATTTTATAAATTTTGTAGAAAATTCATCTTGTTATTTTAATTAATTTACACTTTTGTTGGGAGGTTTTCCTTCTTCCGGCCACTCGCCGCCTTTACAGGGCTTCGTCCTGTCACGGTCGCCATATCGAGGATCCATTTTGGTGGATCCGCCAAAAATGTCCTGCGCGCACACACAGAGCTACGCACACGCACTTTTCCTTTTAATTCCTTCTTTTTTAAATTAGTAAAAATTTGTTTAGTTTTTAAATATAGTTTTCTTTTATTTAAAACTTTTAGTTCTTTAACACTTTTTGTTTCTTTTATTGTCACTTAGCTTTAGTTTAAGTTTTACTGTTACGCTAAGTGCGTAAATATATTTTAATAAAGTGATTTTTATCACAACTTACGCGGCGGCCGGTTCACTTCGAACTGAAAACTGCCACTAACGCAACTCTGTAGCTAGGTAACTTTTCTTTACGGTGCTTAGCAACGAAATTAATGATGGCGTCGAAATTAATCATGGCGTCGAGGAACGGCAGTTTCAACCAATCAGAAACTCTCCGTGTTGCTCGACTCCAACAATTTTAGTGATGCCAAGTGCATCTGATGTATGGTTGCATCTTGCACTTTTCTAAAGAGGGTTGCCAGCTGCAATTTATTTTAATGCAATTTACTATGGCACTACAATTACTCTATTTGTCTTTAATTAATAGAAAAAGCTTTTTGTAAATTCGAAAATCTGTACAACTATCGAAAAGGCCACCTGTCGGACGCATTATGTTCACAAAACCCCCTGAGTACAAAGCTCCAAATGCTCAATTGTCGCGTTGTTCAAATGTTTCATCTCTACATATATATATAATTGTACACGCCAAACGGTGAGAGAACTACTGCTTCGCTCATTTTCAGTTCAAATGCATTGTCGCGTTGCTCAAATGTTTCATCTCTACATATGTATATATTAATACCCGCCAAACGGTGAGAGAACTAATGCTACACTCATTTTCAGGACAAATAAAATATTGTTTCCCATTGTTGCCAATTACCTATATTGGTCTGTACCAAAATCCTTAAAAAATTGTAAAATAATTGTTAGCGCACAAAAAAACTTTAAAGAGAAGTAATAACTTAACCGGCCTATTTTTTTGGACAAATTTTACTTACACGTAAAAGCATAGGTCTTTATTTAACAGATTATTTGTTTTTCATTTTAGTTCCTTTAAAAGAAATGAAATCAGAAATAGTGAGTCAACCTTTGGTCAAACTCACTAAATTTATTTGACCCAAATATTTTTTGCATTCCAGATTTTATGTTCATTTTAGATATAGCACGTCTTATAGTGAACAAAAAATAAATAAATTTGCTACAAAGATATTACATTAAAATTTGTATATTGCCTTTTATGCTTATTTATTTTGATATTTCTTATTTTATTTTATTATATTATCTTTTATCACGTATATTAAATTTGCTACAAAGATATTACATTAAAATTTGTATATTGTCTTTTATGCTAATTGATTTTGATATTTCTTATTTTATTTTATTATATTATCTTTTATTTCAACTTAGTTTATTATTATTTAAATGCAACTTGATTGAATCGGAAAATTTCACGTTGTATATTAAACGAAAAAACGACCCAAAAACGTTTTCGATTTTAGGTCGAAATATTGCATAGGCAGTATATTACCTACTATATTTATTATTAGGCTAACTTTGTTGGATTATATGCCCATTAATTGGATGCTTAGATCCCATAATCCTAATTTGTGTATGTCGCTTAAAGTTATGAAATCAATTTTATTTTAGTAAATATGTTTGCGTGAATAATTTCAATGTTTTTCTTTTCTTTCTAATTTATTCTGCTTTGTTATACCTTAGTATTATTTCCCCGATACATATCGTAGCCGATTTAGAACAAGGGATACAAGAAATTGACGATGAAAGAGAAAAATATATGGCTAGGAGTAATCTCGCTGCAAAAATGAACACATACCAAAACAAACTCAGAAACAGTGCAAAGGAAAAATTTTTACTAATGATATACGCCGACACCAAAAATTCATTAACCAACACAAACATGACATAATAGTAACAAAGGCAGACAAAGGCAACACAACTGTATTAATGTATAAAAAAGACTATGAACAGAAAATGGGGCAGTTGTTAAATGCCAAACAAACGTACAAAACTATAAGAAGTGATCCCACCCAAAAGTTACTGCGGAAAAATTATTTAATTATAAATTACTGTTTAAACAGAAAAAAATCAGCGTAAAAGAGAAATACAAATTGACATAATCAGCCGCCAATGCACCGAGATTGTACGGACTTCCTAAGACACATAAACCAAACTTACCTCTTAGGCCAATTCCTCGTCCACGAACGTACCTTGTTTCAGTTTATCTAAATATATTGGAAATATTTAAAAAAATATAGTATCGGAAGATTACAACCTAAAAAAACTCTTTCCAACTTAGAAATCAAATAGGAACATTCAAATTCTAGACGACGAAATGCTAATCTCTTTTGACGTTATATCCTTATTCACCAACATTCCAATACACCTAGTCATACGTACCATCATACAAAAATGGAATAAATTAGAAGAGCATACAAATATTGCAAGAAATCAATTCCAGAAGATTCTTGAATTTTGTCTTCAGGACAACAACTATTTTACATACAATAATACTTTTTACCATCAAATTTATGGTATGCCCATGTGTAACCCATTATCCCCAACGATAGCTGATATCGTACTTGACAAAATTTTGGACGACAGATTAGCTGAATTGAAAGGCAAAAACATACATGTCAAATACATAAACAAATATGCAGACGACATATTTGCAATAGTAAAGATAAAGGACGTGGAAGACATACTAACTACTCTAAACGCGCAGCATACCAAACTACAGTTCACGAAAGAAGAAGAGAACAATGGCAAGATTGCCTTCCTAGACGTAGAGATACATCGGAGAAATAGAAAGATTGCATTGATTTGGTATGCAAAAACTATTGCATCGGGTAGAATAATAAACTACCACTCAAACCATCCATGGAAACAAAAAACAAATACTGCAATTAGCCTAATTCGGAAAATGAAGATTCTAAGCGACAATGAATTTACAGCAGAAAATAATGAAAAAATAAGAAATATTCTTTCCAAAAATAGCTACCCGGCTGCACTCGTGAAAGGGCTCATGGAAACGACAATAAATAATATTAAAAGTTCGAATAACAACGAAAATACACAGCAAGAGAATTCAACAACAAAAAAATATATTGGCGTTACATACGTACCAGGGTTGACAAACAATCAAACACTGAAAAGAATTGTTGAAAAGGAAAACATAAGTTATGCTCTCAAACCACATAGCACGCCAAACAAAATATTTACCAAAACTAAAGATAGAATTCAAAAAGAAGATCAGAATAATGTGGTATATGAAATAAAGTGTAAAGGCAATGAAAATGATGAATGCAACAAGAGCTATGTTGGCACTACAAAAAGAGCGTTGGGTATAAGACTACATGAACATGAAATGGACGCCAAAAATAAAAAGGATACAACAGCACTTGCAAAACACCTGACAAGCAACAATCACACAGCTGATTTCACCAACGCTAAAATATTGGACATAGAGCGAAAAGAAAAACGACAACTAACACTGGAAACCTTACGTATACAACAACAGCTGAGAAACGTCATAAAATTCAAAGAAGATATAAACAACACAAATAGTGCATATACTGCGGTAATAAAATAAAATTAATAAACTTGGCAATCAAAATGGAAAAGAACTGTGATATATTTTTAAATTAATGTTTAATGTACTGGTGTTAGAAATGTTATATGTATTAATGTTTTTGTGATGTTAGAAAATCATATACAAAGTAAGGAGAAACTTACGGATTTAGTTACATATTTTTGCAAATACCATTACATGGTGAGCCAACACGCAATGAAAATATATTATATTGAGAGAAAATTATTAAGTGTGTTTATAACTAATTGCTATTTTCAGGTTTATTGCTAATAAAAACAGAATACTCTGAAGATGGCGCTGTCGCGTCGAAACGCGTAGGTATGAAAAAAATAATAAATTTTTGTTTTATTACCAAAAAGCGGCCGAAGCAGCTCTCTATGCAAAAAAAATTAGTATTATATCGTTCACAGAAATGGGGTGTTGAGAAATTTAATACAAATTAATTACGTACATAGATCTCAATGGGAATCCCAACGTTAAATATGCGAATATTAGAATCTTCATATTTCCACAATGATAACATTAAAACCCGGAAAAAAGTCTAAGTGCACTTACTGCGTTTTTATATGGAACTGTTTATTCACTTCACGTAATTTTTTCGTACCTTAAGTACTTTATTCTTTTTTCTTTCATTTAAATTTTTTTAATAAACTCTTCCCTCTTTCTCATTACATAATTTTTTTATATTTTTATTTTTTATGAAGTTATCCTCTATTCTATTCGAAATTTTGGTTTTGTGTCACACTTATGTACATACTACATATGTATTTATACAAAATTAATCTCGATAAAGCGCCAATTGCATACCTAACAGGTGGCGTGAAATAAGTTAATTCCTTTAGCACATTTCTTCGTTTTTAACTAAAAGTTCGTGTTTTTAGAATTATGACACAACTAGCCTTTACCCGCGGCCCCGTCCGCAAGGAGAAAATTAAATATATGGGATATTCACATTAGCCTGCTTATCAAGTTATCTGTTTAAAAAGATGTTTCTGTCCAATACATTTTATTTTTGTAATTGAGTAAAAAAAGAACTAAATGAGCTGATAACCTGACAGGATCCCCAAATGATCCCGAAATTATCCAGAAAAATCCACGAAATGACCCCGACGCTATCGCGGACAGATGCCGAAAACCATTTAGAAATGCCACGGAAGGGCCTCCAAAAGTTCCCGGAATAGTCCCAAAAAACCCGAAATGACAACGGCACGATTCTAGACTTATCCAGAGAACCACAAAGAAATGATGCCTGAAGGGTACCAAAATGATCCCGAAATAGTCCCGAAAAAGTTCCGAAATGACCCTGACGGGCTCCCGGACGGTTCTCAAAAACCATCCAGAAAATATCCAGGAAGGGTCCTTAGGGGATCCACGACGGATGGCGAAAACCATACAGAAATGATTCCGGAAGGGTCCCAAAATGATCCCGTATTAGTCCTGAAAAAGTCCTGAAAAGACCCCAACGGGATCCCAGACGGATTCCGAAAACTATCCAGAAATGATGCCGGAAAGGTCCTCAAATGATCCCCTAATAGTCCCGAAATGACCCTGACGGGATCTCGAACGGACTCCTAAATGACCCTGACGGGATCCCGGACAGATCTCGAAATCCATCCAGAAATGATCTTGGAAACCCAAAATAATCCCGAAACAATATCTGAAAAGTCCAGAAATTACCCCGACGGGATCCCTCACGGATCCCAAACACTATCCAGAAATGATGCCGGAATGTCCTCAAAAGATCCCCTAATAGTCCCGAAATGACCGAAAACCATCCAGAAATTATGCCGGAAGGGACCCCAAATGATCCTGAATACCATACAGAAATGATGCCGGAAAATACCCCAAATGATCCCCAAATAGTCCCAAAAAAGTTCCGAAATGCCCCGGAAGGGATCCCGGACGGATCCCGAAAACCATCCAGAAATTATGCCGAAAGGGTCCCCTAATGATCCGATACCAGTCGATAAAAAGTCCCGAAATAACCCCGACGGGATGCCGGACGGATCCTCAAAATCATATAGAAATGATGCCGGAAGGTACCCCAAATGATCCCGAAATAGTCCCGAAATGACCCTGGCAGGATCCCGTACGGATCCCGAAAACCATCCAGAAATGATGCCGAAAGGCTCCCCTAATTATCCCGTATTAGTCCCGAAAAAGTCCCGAAATGACCCCGACGGGATTCCTAACGGATCCCGAAAAGCATCCAGAAATAATGCCGAAAAGGTCCCCAAATCATCCCGTATTAGTCAAGAAAAAGTCCTGAATTGACCTCGTCGGGATCCCGGATGGATCCCGAAAACTATCCAGAAATGATGCCGGAAGGTATCCCGAAATAGTCCCGAAATGACCCTGACGGGATCTCGGACGGATCCCTAAAACCATCTAGAAATGGTGCCGGAAGGTACCCCAAATGATCCCGAAATAGTACCGAAATGACCCCGACGGGATCCCGGGCGGATCCCGAAAACCATCTAGAAATGATGCCGGAAGGTACCCCAAATGATCCCGAAATAGCCCCGAAATGACCCCGGCGGGATACCGGACGGATCCCGAAAATCATCCAGAAATGATGCCGAAAGCGTCCCAAATGATCCCGTATTCGTCGAGAAAAATTCCCGAAATGACCCCGACGGAATCCCGGACGGATCCTCAAAACCATATAGAAATGATGCCGGAAGGTACCCCAAAGGATCCCGAAATAGTTCCGTAATGAACCTGACGGGATCCCGGACGGATCCCGAAAACCATCTAGAAATGATGCCGGAAGGTACCCCAAATGATCCCGAAATAGTCCCGAAATGACCCCGACGGGATCCCGAACGGATCCCGAAAACCATACAGAAATGATGCCGAAAGCGTCCTCAAATGATCCCGTATAAGTCGAGAAAAAGTCCCGAAATGAACCCGACTGGTTCCCGGACGGATCCCGAAAAGCATCCAGATATGATGCCGAAAGAGTCCCCAAATGATCCCGTATAAGTCGAGAAAAAGTCCCGAAATGACCAACACGGGATCCCGGACGGATCCCGAAAACCATCCAGAAATGATGCCGAAAGCGTCCCCAAATGATCCCGTATTAGTCGAGAAAAAGTCCCGAAATGACCCCAACGGGTTCCCGGACGGATCCCGAAAAGCATCCAGATATGATGCCGAAAGGGTCGCCAAATGATCCCGTATTAGTCGAGAAAAAGTCCCGAAATAACCCCGACGGGATCCCGGACGGATCCTCAAAATCATATAGAAATGGTGCCGGAAGGTAACCCAAATGATCCCAAAATAGACCCGAAATGACCCTGATTGGATCCTGGACGGATCCCGAAAACCATCTAGCAATGATGCCGGAAGGTACCTCAAATGAACCCGTATTAGTCGAGAAAAAGTCCCAAAATTACCCTGAAGGGATCCCGAACGGATCCCGAAAACCATACAGAAATGATGCCGAAAAGGTCCCCAAATGATCCCGTATAAGTCGAGAAAAAGTCCCGAAATGACCAAGACGGGATCCCGGACGGATCCCGAAAACCATCCAGAAATGATGCCGAAAGCGTCCCCAAATGATCCCGTATTAGTCGAGAAAAAGTCCCGAAATGACCCCGACGGGATCCCGGACGGATCCCGAAAACCATCTAGAAATGATGCCGGAAGGTACCCCAAATGATCCCGAAATAGTCCAGAAATGACCCCGACGGGATACCGGACGGATCCCGAAAATCATCCAGAAATGATGCCGAAAGCGTCCCAAATGATCCCGTATTCGTCGAGAAAAATTCCCGAAATGACCCCGACGGAATCCCGGACGGATCCTCAAAACCATATAGAAATGATGCCGGAAGGTACCCCAAAGGATCCCGAAATAGTTCCGTAATGAACCTGACGGGATCCCGGACGGATCCCGAAAACCATCCAGAAATGATGCCGAAAACGTCCGCAAATGATCCCGTATTAGTCGAGAAAAAGTCCCGAAATGACCCCGACGGGTTCCGGACGGATCCCGAAAACCATCGAGAAATGATGCCGAAAGGGTCCCCAAATGATCCCGTATAAGTCGAGAAAAAGTCCCGAAATGACCAAGACGGGATCCCGGACGGATCCCTAAAACCATCTAGCAATGATGCCGGAAGCTACCCCAAATGATCCCGTATTAGTCGAGAAAAAGTCCAGAAATGACCCCGACGGGATCCCTGATGGATCCCGAAAACCATCTAGAAATGATGCCGCAAGGTACCTCAAAGGAACCCGTATTAATCGAGAAAAAGTCCCAAAATGACCCTGAAGGGATCCCGAACGGATCCCGAAAACCACACAGAAATGATGCCGAAAAGGTCCCCAAATGATCCCGTATTAGTCGAGAAAAAGTCCCGAAATTACCCCGACGGGATCCCGGACGGATCCCGAAAACCATTTAGAAATGATGCCGAAAGGGTCCCCAAATGATCCCGTATT